>NW_023665508.1:0-126895 GCF_014743375.2 Drosophila subpulchrella | reverse complement strand
AATACCTTTAAAGCTATATATTTTAATGCAGATAACAACATAATCATTCCACAAGCCCATAAAGGTATACCATACGAAGTCCGATTCCTTTTGACCAAGCTATGGGCTTTTAAAGATGGAGAGAAGGCCCATTTCTGTAAGCCTTTGCAAAATTAAAATCAATGACATAAAAACGGTCATATTTTTGACTACCTTTAAAGCTATATATTTTAATGCAGATAACAACATAATCATTCCACAAGCCCATAAAGGTATGCCATATCGAAATCCGAGTCCTTTTGACCAAGTTATGGGCTTTTAAAGATGGAGAGAAGGCCCATTTCTGTAAGCCTTTGCAAAATTAAAATCAATGACAGAACGGTCATATTTTTTACTACCTTTAAAGCTATATATTCTAATGCAGATAACAACATAATCATTCCACAAGACCATAAAGGTATACCATACGAAGTCCGAGTCCTTTTGACCAAGTTCTGGGCTTTTAAAGATGGAGAGAAGGCCCATTTCTGTAAGCCTTTGCAAAATTAAAATCAATGACATAAAAACGGTCATATTTTTTACTACCTTTAAAGCTATATATTTTAATGCAGATAGCAACATAATCATTCCACAAGCCCATAAAGGTATGCCATATCGAAATCCGAGTCCTTTTGACCAAGTTATGGGCTTTCAAAGATGGAGAGAAGGCCCATTTCTGTAAGCCTTCGCAAAATTTAAATCAATGACATAAAAACGGTCATATTTTTTACTACCTTTAGAGCTATATATTTTAATGCAGATAACAACATAATCATTCCACAAGCCCATAGAGGTATGCCATACCGAAATCCGAGTCCTTTTGACCAAGTTATGGGCTTTTAAAGATGGAGAGAAGGCCCATTTCTGTAAACTTTCGCAAAATTAAAATCAATGACATAAAAACGGTCATGTTTTTTACTACCTTTAAAGCTATATATTTTAATGCAGATTACAACATAATCATTCCACAAGCACATAAAGGTATGCCATATTGAAATCCGAGTCCTTTTGACCAAGTTATGGGCTTTCAAAGATGGAGAGTAGGCCCATTTCTGTAAAAATTCGCAAAATTAAAATCATTGACATAAAAACGGTCATATTTGTTACTACCTTTAAAGCTATATATTTTAAAGCAGATAACATCATAATCATTCCACAAGCCCGTAAAGGTATGCCATATCAGAAACCGAGTCCTTTTGACCAAGTTATGGGCTTTTAAATATGGAGAGAAGGCCCATTTCTGTGAACCTTCGCAAAATTAAAATCAATGACATAAAATCGTTCATATTTTTTACTACCTTTAAAGCTATATATTTTAATGCAGATAACAACATAATCATTCCACAAGCCCACAAAGGTATGCCATATCAAAATCCGAGTCCTTTTGACCAAGGTATGGGCTTTTAAATATGGAGAGAAGGCCCATTTCTGTAAACCTTCGCAAAATTAAAATCAATGCCATAAAAACGGTCATAATTTTTACTACCTTTAAAGCTATATATTTTAATGCAGATAACAACATAATCATTCCACAAGCCCATAAAGGTATGCCATATCAAAATTCGAGTCCTTTTGACCAAGTTATGGGCTTTTAAATATGGAGAGAAGGCCCGTTTCTGTAAGCCGCAAAAATAAAATCAATGACATAAAAACGGTCATATTTTTTACTACCTTTAAAGTAATATATTTTAATGCAGATGCTTTTAAATATGGAGAGAAGGCCCATTTCTGTAAACCTTCGCAAAATTAAAATCAATGACATAAAAACGGTCATAATTTTTACTACCTTTAAAGCTATATATTTTAATGCAGATAACAACATAATCATTCCACAAGCCCATAAAGGTATGCCATATCGAAATCCGAGTCCTTTTGACCAAGTTATGGGCTTTTCAATATGGAGAGAAGGCCCGTTTCCGTAAACCGCAAAAATAAAATCAATGACATAAAAACGGTCACATTTTTTACTACCCTTAAAGCTATATATTTTAATGCAGATAGCAACATAATCATTCCATAAGCCCATAAAGGTATGCCATACCGAAATCCGAGCTCTTTTGACCAAGTTATGGGCTTTCAAAGATGGAGAGAAGGCCCATTTCTGTAAACCTTCGCAAAATTAAAATCAATGACATAAAAACGGTCATATTTTTTACTACCTTTAAAGCTATATATTTTAATGCAGATAACAACATAATCATTCCACAAGCCCATAAAGGTATACCATACGAAGTCCGATTCCTTTTGACCAAGCTATGGGCTTTTAAAGATGGAGAGAAGGCCCATTTCTGTAAGCCTTTGCAAAATTAAAATCAATGACATAAAAACGGTCATAAATTTTACTACCTTTAAAGCTATATATTTTAATGCAGATAACAACATAATCATTCCACAAGCCCATAAAGGTATGCCATATCGAAATCCGAGTCCTTTTGACCAAGTTATGGGCTTTTAAATATGGAGAGAAGGCCCATTTCTGAAAGCCTTCGCAAAATTAAAATCAGTGACATAAAAACGTTCATATTTTTCACTACCTTAAAAGCTATATATTTTAATGCAGATAACAACATAATCATTCCACAAGCCCATAAAGGTATGCCATATCGAAATCCGAGTCCGTTTGACCAAGTTATGGGCTTTTAAAGATGGAGAGAAGGCCCATTTCTGTAAAAATTCGCAAAATTCAAATCATTGACATAAAAACGGTCATATTTTTTACTACCTTTAAAGCTATATATTTTAAAGCAGATAACAACATAATCATTCCACAAGCCCGTAAAGATATGCCATATCACAATCCGAGTCCTTTTGACCAAGTTATGGGCTTTTAAAGATGGAGAGAAGGCCCATTTCTGTAAACCTTCGCAAAATTAAAATCAATGACATAAAAACGGTCATATTTTTTACTACCTTAAAAGCTATATATTTTAATGCAGATAACAACATAATCATTCCACAAGCCCATAAAGGTATACCATACGAAGTCCGATTCCTTTTGACCAAGCTATGGGCTTTTAAAGATGGAGAGAAGGCCCATTTCTGTAAGCCTTTGCAAAATTAAAATCAATGACATAAAAACGGTCATATTTTTTACTACCTTTAAAGCAATATGTTTTAAAGCAGATTACAACATAATCATTCCACAAGCCCATAAAGGTATGCCATATCGAAATCCGAGTCCTTTTGACCAAGTTATGGGCTTTTAAAGATGGAGAGAAGGCCCATTTCTGTAAACCTTCGCAAAATTAAAATCAATGACATAAAAACGGTCATATTTTTTACTACCTTAAAAGCTATATATTTTAATGCAGATAACAACATAATAATTCCACAAGCCCATAAAGGTATACCATACGAAGTCCGAGTCCTTTTGTCCAAGTTATGGGCTTTTAAAGATGGAGAGAAGGCCCATTTCTGTAAGCCTTTGCAAACTTAAAATCAATGACATAAAAACGGTCATATTTTTAACTACCTTTAAAGCTATATATTTTAATGCAGATAGCAACATAATCATTCCACAAGCCCATAAAGGTATGCCATATCGAAATCCGAGTCCTTTTGACCAAGTTATGGGCTTTTAAAGATGGAGAGAAGGCCCATTTCTGAAAGCCTTCGCAAAATTAAAATCAATGACATAAAAACGTTCATATTTTTCACTACCTTAAAAGCTATATATTTTAATGCAGATAACAACATAATCATTCCACAAGCCCATAAAGGTATGCCATATCGAAATCCGAGTCCCTTTGACCAAGTTATGGGCTTTTAAATATGGAGAGAAGGCCCATTTCTGTAAGCCTTCGCAAAATTAAAATCAATGACATAAAAACGGTCATACTTTTTACTACCTTTAAAGCTTTATATTTTAATGCAGATTACAACATAATCATTTCACAAGCACATAAAGGTATGCCATATTGAAATCCGAGTCCTTTTGACCAAGTTATGGGCTTTTAAAGATGGAGAGAGGGCCCATTTCTGTAAAAATTCGCAAAATTCAAATCATTGACATAAAAACGGTCATATTTTTTACTACCTTTAAATCTATATATTTTAAAGCAGATAACAACATAATCATTCCACAAGCCCGTAAAGGTATGCCATATCACAATCCGAGTCCTTTTGACCAAGATATGGGCTTTTAAATGGAGAGAAGGCCCATTTCTGTAAACCGCAAAAATAAAATCAATGACATAAAAACGGTCACATTTTGTACTACCCTTAAAGCTATATATTTTAATGCAGATAACAACATAATCATTCCACAAGCCCATTAAGGTATGCCATTTCGAAATTCGAGTCCTTTTGACCAAGTTATGGGCTTTCAAAGATGGAGAGTAGGCCCATTTCTGTAAGCCTTCGCAATATTAAAATCAATGACATAAAAACGGTCATACTTTTTACTACCTTTAAAGCTATTTATTTTAATGCAGATAACAAGATAATCATTCCACAAACCCATAAAGGTATGCCATATCGAAATCCGAGTCCTTTTGACCAAGTTATGGGCTTTTAAAGATGGAGAGAAGGCCCATTTCTGGCCCTTCGCAAAATTAAAATCAATGAAATAAAAACGGTCATATTTTTTACTACCTTTAAAGCTATATATTTTAAAGCAGATAACAACATAATCATTCCACAAGCCCGTAAAGGTATGCCATATCACAATCCGAGTCCTTTTGACCAAGTTATGGGCTTTTAAATGGAGAGAAGGCCCATTTCTGTAAACCGCAAAAATAAAATCAATGACATAAAAACGGTCACATTTTGTACTACCCTTAAAGCTATATATTTTAATGCAGATAACAACATAATCATTCCACAAGCCCATAAAGGTATGCCATATCGAAATCCGAGTCCTTTTGACCAAGTTATGGGCTTTCAAAGATGGAGAGTAGGCCCATTTCTGTAAGCCTTCGCAAAATTAAAATCAATGACATAAAAACGGTCATACTTTTTACTACCTTTAAAGCTATTTATTTTAATGCAGATAACAACATAATCATTCCACAAACCCATAAAGGTATGCCATATCGAAATCCGAGTCCTTTTGACCAAGTTATGGGCTTTTAAAGATGGAGAGAAGGCCCATTTCTGGCCCTTCGCAAAATTAAAATCAATGAAATAAAAACGGTCATAGTTATTACTTCCTTTAAAGTTATATATTTTAATGCAGATAACAACATAATCATTCCACAAGCCCATAAAGGTATGCCATATCGAAATCCGAGTCCTTTTGACCAAGTTATGGGCTTTTAAAGATGGAGAGAAGGCCCATTTCTGTAAGCCTTTGCAAACTTAAAATCAATGACATAAAAACGGTCATATTTTTAACTACCTTTAAAGCTATATATTTTAATGCAGATAGCAACATAATCATTCCACAAGCCCATAAAGGTATGCCATATCGAAATCCGAGTCCTTTTGACCAAGTTATGGGCTTTTAAAAATGGAGAGAAGGCCCATTTCTGAAAGCCTTCGCAAAATTAAAGTCAATGACATAAAAACGTTCATATTTTTCACTACCTTAAAAGCTATATATTTTAATGCAGATAACAACATAATCATTCCACAAGCCCATAAAGGTATGCCATATCGAAATCCGAGTCCTTTTGACCAAGTTATGGGCTTTTAAATATGGAGAGAAGGCCCATTTCTGTAAGCCTTCGCAAAATTAAAATCAATGACATAAAAACGGTCATACTTTTTACTACCTTTAAAGCTTTATATTTTAATGCAGATTACAACATAATCATTTCACAAGCACATAAAGGTATGCCATATTGAAATCCGAGTCCTTTTGACCAAGTTATTGGCTTTTAAAGATGGAGAGAGGGCCCATTTCTGTAAAAATTCGCAAAATTCAAATCATTGACATAAAAACGGTCATATTTTTTACTACCTTTAAATCTATATATTTTAAAGCAGATAACAACATAATCATTCCACAAGCCCGTAAAGGTATGCCATATCACAATCCGAGTCCTGTTGACCAAGATATGGGCTTTTAAATGGAGAGAAGGCCCATTTCTGTAAACCGCAAAAATAAAATCAATGACATAAAAACAGTCACATTTTGTACTACCCTTAAAGCTATATATTTTAATGCAGATAACAACATAATCATTCCACAAGCCCATAAAGGTATGCCATATCGAAATCCGAGTCCTTTTGACCAAGTTATGGGCTTTCAAAGATGGAGAGTAGGCCCATTTCTGTAAGCCTTCGCAATATTAAAATCAATGACATAAAAACGGTCATACTTTTTACTACCTTTAAAGCTATTTATTTTAATGCAGATAACAAGATAATCATTCCACAAACCCATAAAGGTATGCCATATCGAAATCCGAGTCCTTTTGACCAAGTTATGGGCTTTTAAAGATGGAGAGAAGGCCCATTTCTGGCCCTTCGCAAAATTAAAATCAATGAAATAAAAACGGTCATATTTTTTACTACCTTTAAAGCTATATATTTTAAAGCAGATAACAACATAATCATTCCACAAGCCCGTAAAGGTATGCCATATCACAATCCGAGTCCTTTTGACCAAGTTATGGGCTTTTAAATGGAGAGAAGGCCCATTTCTGTAAACCGCAAAAATAAAATCAATGACATAAAAACGGTCACATTTTGTACTACCCCTCAAGCTATATATTTTAATGCAGATAACAACATAATCATTCCACAAGCCCATAAAAGTATGCCATATCGAAATCCGAGTCCTTTTGACCAAGTTATGGGCTTTCAAAGATGGAGAGTAGGCCCATTTCTGTAAGCCTTCGCAAAATTAAAATCAATGACATAAAAACGGTCATACTTTTTACTACCTTTAAAGCTATTTATTTTAATGCAGATAACAACATAATCATTCCACAAACCCATAAAGGTATGCCATATCGAAATCCGAGTCCTTTTGACCAAGTTATGGGCTTTTAAAGATGGAGAGAAGGCCCATTTCTGGCCCTTCGCAAAATTAAAATCAATGAAATAAAAACGGTCATAGTTTTTACTACCTTTAAAGTTATATATTTTAATGCAGATAACAACATAATCATTCCACAAGCCCATAAAGGTATGCCATATCGAAATCCGAGTCCTTTTGACCAAGTTATGGACTTTTAAGTATGGAGAGAAGGCCCATTTCTGTAAACCTTCGCAAAATTAAAATCAATGACATAAAAACGGTCATATTTTTACTACCTTTAAAGCTATATATTTTAATGCAGATAACAACATAATCATTCCACAAGCCCATAAAGGTATGCCATATCGAAATCCGAGTCCTTTTGAACAAGTTATGGGCTTTTAAATATGGAGAGAAGGCCTGTTTCTGTAAACCTTCGCAAAATTAAAATCAATGACATAAAAACGGTCATATTTTTTACTACCTTTAAAGCTATATATTTTAATGCAGATAACAACATAACCATTCCACAAGCCCATAAAGGTTTGCCATATCGAAATCCGAGTCCTTTTGACCAAGTTTTGTTTTTTTAAAGAGGCAGAGAAGGCCCATTTCTGTAAACCTTCGCAAAATTAAAATCAATGACATAAAATCGTTCATATTTTTTACTACCTTTAAAGCTATACATTTTAATGCAGATAACAACATAATCATTCCACAAACCCATAAAGGTATGCCATGTCGAAATCCGAGTCCTTTTGACCAAGTTATGGGCTTTTAAAGATGGAGAGAAGGCCCATTTCTAGCCCTTCGGAAAAATAAAATCAATGACATAAAAACGGTCATATTTTTTACTACCTTTAAAGTTATATATTTTAATGCAGATAACAACATAATCATTCCACAAGCCCATAAAGGTATGCCATATCGAAATCCGAGTCCTTTTGACCAAGTTATGGGCTTTTAAATATGGAGAGAAGGCCCGTTTCTGTAAACCGCAAAAATAAAATCAATGACATAAAAACGGTCACATTTTTTACTACCCTTAAAGCTATATATTTTAATGCAGATAGCAACATAATCATTCCACAAGCCCATAAAGGTATGCCATATCGAAATCCGAGTTCTTTTGACCAAGTTATGGGCTTTCAAAGATGGAGAGAAGGCCCATTTCTGTAAACCTTCGCAAAATTAATATCAATGACATAAAAACGGTCATATTTTTTACTACCTTTAAAGCTATATATTTTAATGCAGATAATAACATAATCATTCCACAAGCCCATAAAGGTATACCATACGAAGTCCGATTCCTTTTGACCAAGCTATGGGCTTTTAAAGATGGAGAGAAGGCCTATTTCTGTAAGCCTTTGCAAAATTAAAATCAATGACAAAAAAACGGTCATATTTTTTACTACCTTTAAAGCTATATATTTTAATGCAGATAACAACATAATCATTACACAAGCCCATAAAGGTACGCCATATCGAAATCCGAGTCCTTTTGACCAAGTTATGGGCTTTTAAATATGGAGAGAAGGCCCGTTTCTGTAAACCGCAAAAACAAAATCAATGACATAAAAAGGGTCATATTTTTTACTACCTTTAAAGTTATATATATTAATGCAGATAACACATACTCATTCCACAAGTCCATAAAGGTATGCCATATCAAAATTCGAGTCCTTTTGACCAAGTTATGGGCTTTTAAAGATGGAGAGAAGGCCCATTTCTGTAAACCTTTGCAAAACTAAAATCAATGACATAAAAACGGTCACTTTTTTTACTACCCTTAAACCTATATATTTTAATGCAGAAAGCAACATAATCATTCCACAAGCCCATAAAGGTATGCCATATCGAAATCCGAGTTCTTTTGACCAAGCTATGGGCTTTCAAAGATGGAGAGTAGGCCCATTTCTGTAAGCCATCGCAAAATTAAAATCAATGACATAAAAACGGTCATAGTTTTTACTACCTTTAAAGCTATTTATTTTAATGCAGATAACAACATAATCAGTTCACAAACCCATAAAGGTATGCCATGTCGAAATCCGAGTCCTTTTGACCAAGTTATGGGCTTTTAAATATGGAGAGAAGGCCCATTTCTGTAAACCTTCGCAAAATTAAAATCAATGACATAAAAACGGTCATATTTTTTACTACCTTTAAAGCTGTATATTTTAATGCAGATAACAACATAATCATTCCACAAGCCCATAAAGGTATACCATACGAAGTCCGATTCCTTTTGACCAACCTATGGGCTTTTAAAGATGGAGAGAAGGCCCATTTCTGTAAAAATTCGCAAAATTCAAATTATTGACATAAAAACGGTCATATTTTTTACTACCTTTAAAGCTATATATTTTAATGCAGATAACAACATAATCATTCCACAAGCCCATAAAGGTATGCCATATCGAAATCCGAGTCCTTTTGACCAAGTTATGGGCTTTCAAAGATGGAGAGTAGGCCCATTTCTGTAAGCCTTCGCAAAATTAAAATCAATGACATAAAAACGGTCATACTTTTTACTACCTTTAAAGCTATTTATTTTAATGCAGATAACAACATAATCATTCCACAAACCCATAAAGGTATGCCATATCGAAATCCGAGTCCTTTTGACCAAGTTATGGGCTTTTAAAGATGGAGAGAAGGCCCATTTCTGGCCCTTCGCAAAATTAAAATCAATGAAATAAAAACGGTCATAGTTTTTACTACCTTTAAAGTTATATTGTTTAATGCAGATAACAACATAATCATTCCACAAGCCCATAAATGTATGCCATATCGAAATCCGAGTCCTTTTGACCAAGTTATGGACTTTTAAGTATGGAGAGAAGGCCCATTTCTGTAAACCTTCGCAAAATTAAAATCAATGACATAAAAACGGTCATATTTTTACTACCTTTAAAGCTATATATTTTAATGCAGATAACAACATAATCATTCCACAAGCCCATAAAGGTATGCCATATCGAAATCCGAGTCCTTTTGACCAAGTTATGGGCTCTTAAATATGGAGAGAAGGCCTGTTTCTAAAAGCCTTCGCAACATTAAAATCAATGACATAAAAATGGTCATATTTTTTACTACCTTTAAAGCTATATATTTTAATGCAGATAACAACATAACCATTCCACAAGCCCATAAAGGTTTGCCATATCGAAATCCGAGTCCTTTTGACCAAGTTTTGTTTTTTTAAAGAGGCAGAGAAGGCCCATTTCTGTAAACCTTCGCAAAATTAAAATCAATGACATAAAATCGTTCATATTTTTTACTACCTTTAAAGCTATACATTTTAATGCAGATAACAACATAATCATTCCACAAACCCATAAAGGTATGCCATGTCGAAATCCGAGTCCTTTTGACCAAGTTATGGGCTTTTAAAGATGGAGAGAAGGCCCATTTCTAGCCCTTCGCAAAAATAAAATCAATGACATAAAAACGGTCATATTTTTTACTACCTTTAAAGTTATATATTTTAATGCAGATAACAACATAATCATTCCACAAGCCCATAAAGGTATGCCATATCGAAATCCGAGTCCTTTTGACCAAGTTATGGGCTTTTAAATATGGAGAGAAGGCCCGTTTCTCTAAACCGCAAAAATAAAATCAATGACGTAAAAACGGTCACATTTTTTACTACCCTTAAAGCTATATATTTTAATGCAGATAGCAACATAATCATTCCACAAGCCCATAAAGGTATGCCATATCGAAATCCGAGTTCTTTTGACCAAGTTATGGGCTTTCAAAGATGGAGAGAAGGCCCATTTCTGTAAACCTTCGCAAAATTAATATCAATGACATAAAAACGGTCATATTTTTTACTACCTTTAAAGCTATATATTTTAATGCAGATAATAACATAATCATTCCACAAGCCCATAAAGGTATACCATACGAAGTCCGATTCCTTTTGACCAAGCTATGGGCTTTTAAAGATGGAGAGAAGGCCCATTTCTGTAAGCCTTTGCAAAATTAAAATCAATGACAAAAAAACGGTCATATTTTTTACTACCTTTAAAGCTATATATTTTAATGCAGATAACAACATAATCATTACACAAGCCCATAAAGGTACGCCATATCGAAATCCGAGTCCTTTTGACCAAGTTATGGGCTTTTAAATATGGAGAGAAGGCCCGTTTCTGTAAACCGCAAAAACAAAATCAATGACATAAAAAGGGTCATATTTTTTACTACCTTTAAAGTTATATATTTTAATGCAGATAACAACATACTCATTCCACAAGTCCATAAAGGTATGCCATATCAAAATTCGAGTCCTTTTGACCAAGTTATGGGCTTTTAAATATGGAGAGAAGGCCCATTTCTGTAAACCTTTGCAAAACAAAAATCAATGACATAAAAACGGTCACTTTTTTTACTACCCTTAAACCTATATATTTTAATGCAGAAAGCAACATAATCATTCCACAAGCCCATAAAGGTATGCCATATCAAAATCCGAGTTCTTTTGACCAAGCTATGGGCTTTCAAAGATGGAGAGTAGGCCCATTTCTGTAAGCCATCGCAAAATTAAAATCAATGACATAAAAACGGTCATACTTTTTACTACCTTTAAAGCTATTTATTTTAATGCAGATAACAACATAATCAGTTCACAAACACATAAAGGTATGCCATATCGAAATCCGAGTACTTTTGACCAAGTTATGGGCTTTTAAATATGGAGAGAAGGCCCATTTCTGTAAACCTTCGCAAAATTAAAATCAATGACATAAAAACGGTCATATTTTTTACTACCTTTAAAGCTATATATTTTAATGCAGATAACAACATAATCATTCCACAAGCCCATAAAGGTATACCATACGAAGTCCGATTCCTTTTGACCAACCTATGGGCTTTTAAAGATGGAGAGAAGGCCCATTTCTGTAAAAATTCGCAAAATTCAAATTATTGACATAAAAACGGTCATATTTTTTACTACCTTTAAAGCTATATATTTTAATGCAGATAACAACATAATCATTCCACAAGCCCATAAAGGTATGCCATATCGAAATCCGAGTCCTTTTGACCAAGTTATGGGCTTTTAAAGATGGAGAGAGGGCCCATTTCTGTAAAAATTTGCAAAATTCAAATTATTGACATAAAAACGGTCATATTTCTTACTACCTTTAAAGCTATATATTTTAAAGCAGATAACAACATAATCATTCCACAAGCCCATAAAGGTATGCCATATCACAATCCGAGTCCTTTTGACCAAGTTATGGGCTTTTAAATGGAGAGAAGGCCCATTTCTGTAAACCGCAAAAATAAAATCAATGACATAAAAACGGTCACATTTTGTACTACCCTAAAAGCTATATATTTTAATGCAGATAACAACATAATCATTCCACAAGCCCATAAAGGTATGCCATATCGAAATCCGAGTCCTTTTGACCAAGTTATGGGCTTTCAAAGATGGAGAGTAGGCCCATTTCTGTAAGCCTTCGCAAAATTAAAATCAATGAAATAAAAACGGTCATAGTTTTTACTACCTTTAAAGCTATATATTTTAAAGCAGATAACAACATAATCATTCCACAAGCCCGTAAAGGTATGCCATATCACAATCCGAGTCCTTTTGACCAAGTTATGGGCTTTTAAATGGAGAGAAGGCCCATTTCTTAAAGCTATATATTTTAATGCAGATAGCAACATAATCATTCCACAAGCCCATAAAGGTATACCATTCGAAGTCCGATTCCTTTTGACCAAGCTATGGGCTTTTAAAGATGGAGAGAAGGCCCATTTCTGTAAGCCTTTGCAAAATTAAAATCAATGACAAAAAAACGGTCATATTTTTTACTACCTTTAAAGCTATATATTTTAATGCAGATAACAACATAATCATTACACAAGCCCATAAAGGTATGCCATATCGAAATCCGAGTCCTTTTGACCAAGTTATGGGCTTTTAAATATGGAGAGAAGGCCCGTTTCTGTAAACCGCAAAAACAAAATCAATGACATAAAAACGGTCATATTTTTTACTACCTTTAAAGTTATATATTTTAATGCAGATAACAACATACTCATTCCACAAGTCCATAAAGGTATGCCATATCGAAATTCGAGTCTTTTTGACCAAGTTATGGGCTTTTAAAGATGGAGAGAAGGCCCATTTCTGTAAACCTTTGCAAAACTAAAATCAATGACATAAAAACGGTCACATTTTTTACTACCCTTAAACCTATATATTTTAATGCATAAAGCAACATAATCATTCCACAAGCCCATAAAGGTATGCCATATCGAAATCCGAGTTCTTTTGACCAAGTTATGGGCTTTCAAAGATGGAGACTAGGCCCATTTCTGTAAGCCTTCGCAAAATTAAAATCAATGACATAAAAACGGTCATACTTTTTACTACCTTTAAAGCTATTTATTTTAATGCAGATAACAACATAATCATTTCACAAACCCATAAAGGTATGCCATATCGAAATCCGAGTCCTTTTGACCAAGTTATGGGCTTTTAAATATGGAGAGAAGGCCCATTTCTGTAAACCTTCGCAAAATTAAAATCAATGACATAAAAACGGTCATATTTTTTACTACCTTTAAAGCTATATATTTTAATGCAGATAACAACGTAATCATCCCACAAGCCCATAAAGGTATGCCATATCGAAATCCGAGTCCTTTTGACCAAGTTATGGGCTTTAAAATATGGAGAGAAAGCCCGTTTCTGTAAACCTTCGCAAAATTAATATCAATGACATAAAAACGGTCATATTTTTTACTACCTTTAAAGCTATATATTTTAATGCAGATAATAACATAATCATTCCACAAGCCCATAAAGGTATACCATACGAAGTCCGATTCCTTTTGACCAAGCTATGGGCTTTTAAAGATGGAGAGAAGGCCCATTTCTGTAAGCCTTTGCAAAATTAAAATCAATGACAAAAAAACGGTCATATTTTTTACTACCTTTAAAGCTATATATTTTAATGCAGATAACAACATAATCATTACACAAGCCCATAAAGGTACGCCATATCGAAATCCGAGTCCTTTTGACCAAGTTATGGGCTTTTAAATATGGAGAGAAGGCCCGTTTCTGTAAACCGCAAAAACAAAATCAATGACATAAAAACGGTCATATTTTTTACTACCTTTAAAGTTATATATTTTAATGCAGATAACAACATACTCATTCCACAAGTCCATAAAGGTATGCCATATCGAAATTCGAGTCTTTTTGACCAAGTTATGGGCTTTTAAAGATGGAGAGAAGGCCCATTTCTGTAAACCTTTGCAAAACTAAAATCAATGACATAAAAACGGTCACATTTTTTACTACCCTTAAACCTATATATTTTAATGCATAAAGCAACATAATCATTCCACAAGCCCATAAAGGTATGCCATATCGAAATCCGAGTCCTTTTGAACAAGTTATGGGCTTTTAAATATGGAGAGAAGGCCTGTTTCTGTAAACCTTCGCAAAATTAAAATCAATGACATAAAAACGGTCATATTTTTTACTACCTTTAAAGCTATTTATTTTAATGCAGATAACAACATAATCATTTCACAAACCCATAAAGGTATGCCATATCGAAATCCGAGTCCTTTTGACCAAGTTATGGGCTTTTAAATATGGAGAGAAGGCCCATTTCTGTAAACCTTCGCAAAATTAAAATCAATGACATAAAAACGGTCATATTTTTTACTACCTTTAAAGCTATATATTTTAATGCAGATAGCAACATAATCATTCCACAAGCCCATAAAGGTATGCCATATCGAAATCCGAGTTCTTTTGACCAAGTTATGGGCTTTCAAAGATGGAGAGAAGGCCCATTTCTGTAAACCTTCGCAAAATTAATATCAATGACATAAAAACGGTCATATTTTTTACTACCTTTAAAGCTATATATTTTAATGCAGATAATAACATAATCATTCCACAAGCCCATAAAGGTATACCATACGAAGTCCGATTCCTTTTGACCAAGCTATGGGCTTTTAAAGATGGAGAGAAGGCCCATTTCTGTAAGCCTTTGCAAAATTAAAATCAATGACAAAAAAACGGTCATATTTTTTACTACCTTTAAAGCTATATATTTTAATGCAGATAACAACATAATCATTACACAAGCCCATAAAGGTACGCCATATCGAAATCCGAGTCCTTTTGACCAAGTTATGGGCTTTTAAATATGGAGAGAAGGCCCGTTTCTGTAAACCGCAAAAACAAAATCAATGACATAAAAAGGGTCATATTTTTTACTACCTTTAAAGTTATATATTTTAATGCAGATAACAACATACTCATTCCACAAGTCCATAAAGGTATGCCATATCAAAATTCGAGTCCTTTTGACCAAGTTATGGGCTTTTAAAGATGGAGAGAAGGCCCATTTCTGTAAACCTTTGCAAAACTAAAATCAATGACATAAAAACGGTCACTTTTTTTACTACCCTTAAACCTATATATTTTAATGCAGAAAGCAACATAATCATTCCACAAGCCCATAAAGGTATGCCATATCGAAATCCGAGTTCTTTTGACCAAGCTATGGGCTTTCAAAGATGGAGAGTAGGCCCATTTCTGTAAGCCATCGCAAAATTAAAATCAATGACATAAAAACGGTCATACTTTTTACTACCTTTAAAGCTATTTATTTTAATGCAGATAACAACATAATCAGTTCACAAACACATAAAGGTATGCCATATCGAAATCCGAGTCCTTTTGACCAAGTTATGGGCTTTTAAATATGGAGAGAAGGCCCATTTCTGTAAACCTTCGCAAAATTAAAATCAATGACATAAAAACGGTCATATTTTTTACTACCTTTAAAGCTATATATTTTAATGCAGATAACAACATAATCATTCCACAAGCCCATAAAGGTATACCATACGAAGTCCGATTCCTTTTGACCAACCTATGGGCTTTTAAAGATGGAGAGAAGGCCCATTTCTGTAAAAATTCGCAAAATTCAAATTATTGACATAAAAACGGTCATATTTTTTACTACCTTTAAAGCTATATATTTTAATGCAGATAACAACATAATCATTCCACAAGCCCATAAGGGTATGCCATATCGAAATCCGAGTCCTTTTGACCAAGTTATGGGCTTTTAAAGATGGAGAGAGGGCCCATTTCTGTAAAAATTCGCAAAATTCAAATTATTGACATAAAAACGGTCATATTTCTTACTACCTTTAAAGCTATATATTTTAAAGCAGATAACAACATAATCATTCCACAAGCCCATAAAGGTATGCCATATCACAATCCGAGTCCTTTTGACCAAGTTATGGGCTTTTAAATGGAGAGAAGGCCCATTTCTGTAAACCGCAAAAATAAAATCAATGACATAAAAACGGTCACATTTTGTACTACCCTAAAAGCTATATATTTTAATGCAGATAACAACATAATCATTCCACAAGCCCATAAAGGTATGCCATATCGAAATCCGAGTCCTTTTGACCAAGTTATGGGCTTTCAAAGATGGAGAGTAGGCCCATTTCTGTAAGCCTTCGCAAAATTAAAATCAATGAAATAAAAACGGTCATAGTTTTTACTACCTTTAAAGCTATATATTTTAAAGCAGATAACAACATAATCATTCCACAAGCCCGTAAAGGTATGCCATATCACAATCCGAGTCCTTTTGACCAAGTTATGGGCTTTTAAATGGAGAGAAGGCCCATTTCTTAAAGCTATATATTTTAATGCAGATAGCAACATAATCATTCCACAAGCCCATAAAGGTATGCCATATCGAAATCCGAGTTCTTTTGACCAAGTTATGGGCTTTCAAAGATGGAGAGAAGGCCCATTTCTGTAAACCTTCGCAAAATTAATATCAATGACATAAAAACGGTCATATCTTTTACTACCTTTAAAGCTATATATTTTAATGCAGATAACAACATAATCATTCCACAAGCCCATAAAGGTATACCATTCGAAGTCCGATTCCTTTTGACCAAGCTATGGGCTTTTAAAGATGGAGAGAAGGCCCATTTCTGTAAGCCTTTGCAAAATTAAAATCAATGACAAAAAAACGGTCATGTTTTTTACTACCTTTAAAGCTATATATTTTAATGCAGATAACAACATAATCATTACACAAGCCCATAAAGGTATGCCATATCGAAATCCGAGTCCTTTTGACCAAGTTATGGGCTTTTAAATATGGAGAGAAGGCCCGTTTCTGTAAACCGCAAAAACAAAATCAATGACATAAAAACGGTCATATTTTTTACTACCTTTAAAGTTATATATTTTAATGCAGATAACAACATACTCATTCCACAAGTCCATAAAGGTATGCCATATCGAAATTCGAGTCTTTTTGACCAAGTTATGGGCTTTTAAAGATGGAGAGAAGGCCCATTTCTGTAAACCTTTGCAAAACTAAAATCAATGACATAAAAACGGTCACATTTTTTACTACCCTTAAACCTATATATTTTAATGCATAAAGCAACATAATCATTCCACAAGCCCATAAAGGTATGCCATATCGAAATCCGAGTTCTTTTGACCAAGTTATGGGCTTTCAAAGATGGAGAGTAGGCCCATTTCTGTAAGCCTTCGCAAAATTAAAATCAATGACATAAAAACGGTCATACTTTTTACTACCTTTAAAGCTATATATTTTAATGCAGATAACAACGTAATCATCCCACAAGCCCATAAAGGTATGCCATATCGAAATCCGAGTCCTTTTGACCAAGTTATGGGCTTTAAAATATGGAGAGAAAGCCCGTTTCTGTAAACCTTCGCAAAATTAAAATCAATGACATAAAAACGATCATACTTTTTACTACCTTTAAAGCTATTTATTTTAATGCAGATAACAACATAATCATTTCACAAACCCATAAAGGTATGCCATATCGAAATCCGAGTCCTTTTGACCAAGTTATGGGCTTTTAAATATGGAGAGAAGGCCCATTTCTGTAAACCTTCGCAAAATTAAAATCAATGACATAAAAACGGTCATATTTTTTACTACCTTTAAAGCTATATATTTTAATGCAGATAACAACATAATCATTCCACAAGCCCATAAAGGTATACCATACGAAGTCCGATTCCTTTTGACCAACCTATGGGCTTTTAAAGATGGAGAGAAGGCCCATTTCTGTAAAAATTCGCAAAATACAAATTATTGAAATAAAAACGGTCATATTTTTTACTACCTTTAAAGCTATATATTTTAATGCAGATAACAACATAATCATTCCACAAGCCCATAAAGGTATGCCATATCGAAATCCGAGTCCTTTTGACCAAGTTATGGGCTTTTAAAGATGGAGAGAGGGCCCATTTCTGTAAAAATTAGCAAAATTCAAATTATTGACATAAAAACGGTCATATTTTTTACTACCTTTAAAGCTATATATTTTAAAGCAGATAACAACATAATCATTCCACAAGCCCGTAAAGGTATGCCATATCACAATCCGAGTCCTTTTGACCAAGTTATGGGCTTTTAAATGGAGAGAAGGCCCATTTCTGTAAACCGCAAAAATAAAATCAATGACATAAAAACGGTCACATTTTGTACTACCCTAAAAGCTATATATTTTAATGCAGATAACAACATAATCATTCCACGAGCCCATAAAGGTATGCCATATCGAAATCCGAGTCCTTTTGACCAAGTTATGGGCTTTCAAAGATGGAGAGAAGGCCCATTTCTGTAAACCTTCGCAAAATTAAAATCAATGACATAAAATCGTTCATATTTTTTACTACCTTTAAAGCTATATATTTTAATGCAGATAACAACATAATCATTCCACAAGCCCATAAAGGTATGCCATATCGAAGTCCGATTCCTTTTGACCAACCTATGGGCTTTTAAAGATGGAGAGAAGGCCCATTTCTGTAAAAATTCGCAAAATTCAAATTATTGACATAAAAACGGTCATATTTTTTACTACCTTTAAAGCTATATATTTTAATGCAGATAACAACATAATCATTCCACAAGCCCATAAAGGTATGCCATATCGAAATCCGAGTCCTTTTGACCAAGTTATGGGCTTTTAAAGATGGAGAGAGGGCCCATTTCTGTAAAAATTCGCAAAATTCAAATTATTGACATAAAAACGGTCATATTTTTTACTACCTTTAAAGCTATATATTTTAATGCAGATAACAACATAATCATTCCACAAGCCCATAAAGGTATGCCATATCGAAATCCGAGTCCTTTTGACCAAGTTATGGGCTTTTAAATGGAGAGAAGGCCCATTTCTTAAAGCTATATATTTTAATGCAGATAGCAACATAATCATTCCACAAGCCCATAAAGGTATGCCATATCGAAATCCGAGTTCTTTTGACCAAGTTATGGGCTTTCAAAGATGGAGAGAAGGCCCATTTCTGTAAACCTTCGCAAAATTAATATCAATGACATAAAAACGGTCATATTTTTTACTACCTTTAAAGCTATATATTTTAATGCAGATAACAACATAATCATTCCACAAGCCCATAAAGGTATACCATTCGAAGTCCGATTCCTTTTGACCAAGCTATGGGCTTTTAAAGATGGAGAGAAGGCCCATTTCTGTAAGCCTTTGCAAAATTAAAATCAATGACAAAAAAACGGTCATATTTTTTACTACCTTTAAAGCTATATATTTTAATGCAGATAACAACATAATCATTACACAAGCCCATAAAGGTATGCCATATCGAAATCCGAGTCCTTTTGACCAAGTTATGGGCTTTTAAATATGGAGAGAAGGCCCGTTTCTGTAAACCGCAAAAACAAAATCAATGACATAAAAACTGTCATATTTTTTACTACCTTTAAAGTTATATATTTTAATGCAGATAACAACATACTCATTCCACAAGTCCATAAAGGTATGCCATATCGAAATTCGAGTCTTTTTGACCAAGTTATGGGCTTTTAAAGATGGAGAGAAGGCCCATTTCTGTAAACCTTTGCAAAACTAAAATCAATGACATAAAAACGGTCACATTTTTTACTACCCTTAAACCTATATATTTTAATGCATAAAGCAACATAATCATTCCACAAGCCCATAAAGGTATGCCATATCGAAATCCGAGTTCTTTTGACCAAGTTATGGGCTTTCAAAGATGGAGAGTAGGCCCATTTCTGTAAGCCTTCGCAAAATTAAAATCAATGACATAAAAACGGTCATACTTTTTACTACCTTTAAAGCTATTTATTTTAATGCAGATAACAACATAATCATTTCACAAACCCATAAAGGTATGCCATATCGAAATCCGAGTCCTTTTGACCAAGTTATGGGCTTTTAAATATGGAGAGAAGGCCCATTTCTGTAAACCTTCGCAAAATTAAAATCAATGACATAAAAACGGTCATATTTTTTACTACCTTTAAAGCTATATATTTTAATGCAGATAACAACGTAATCATCCCACAAGCCCATAAAGGTATGCCATATCGAAATCCGAGTCCTTTTGACCAAGTTATGGGCTTTAAAATATGGAGAGAAAGCCCGTTTCTGTAAACCTTCGCAAAATTAAAATCAATGACATAAAAACGATCATACTTTTTACTACCTTTAAAGCTATTTATTTTAATGCAGATAACAACATAATCATTTCACAAACCCATAAAGGTATGCCATATCGAAATCCGAGTCCTTTTGACCAAGTTATGGGCTTTTAAATATGGAGAGAAGGCCCATTTCTGTAAACCTTCACAAAATTAAAATCAATGACATAAAAACGGTCATATTTTTTACTACCTTTAAAGCTATATATTTTAATGCAGATAACAACATAATCATTCCACAAGCCCATAAAGGTATACCATACGAAGTCCGATTCCTTTTGACCAACCTATGGGCTTTTAAAGATGGAGAGAAGGCCCATTTCTGTAAAAATTCGCAAAATACAAATTATTGACATAAAAACGGTCATATTTTTTACTACCTTTAAAGCTATATATTTTAATGCAGATAACAACATAATCATTCCACAAGCCCATAAAGGTATGCCATATCGAAATCCGAGTCCTTTTGACCAAGTTATGGGCTTTTAAAGATGGAGAGAGGGCCCATTTCTGTAAAAATTCGCAAAATTCAAATTATTGACATAAAAACGGTCATATTTTTTACTACCTTTAAAGCTATATATTTTAAAGCAGATAACAACATAATCATTCCACAAGCCCGTAAAGGTATGCCATATCACAATCCGAGTCCTTTTGACCAAGTTATGGGCTTTTAAATGGAGAGAAGGCCCATTTCTGTAAACCGCAAAAATAAAATCAATGACATAAAAACGGTCACATTTTGTACTACCCTAAAAGCTATATATTTTAATGCAGATAACAACATAATCATTCCACGAGCCCATAAAGGTATGCCATATCGAAATCCGAGTCCTTTTGACCAAGTTATGGGCTTTCAAAGATGGAGAGAAGGCCCATTTCTGTAAACCTTCGCAAAATTAAAATCAATGACATAAAATCGTTCATATTTTTTACTACCTTTAAAGCTATATATTTTAATGCAGATAACAACATAATCATTCCACAAGCCCATAAAGGTATGCCATTTCGAAATCCGAGTTCTTTTGACCAAGTTATGGGCTTTCAAAGATGGAGAGTAGGCCCATTTCTGTAAGCCTTCGCAAAATTAAAATCAATGACATAAAAACGGTCATATTTTTTACTACCTTTAAAGCTATATATTTTAATGCAGATAACAACATAATCATTCCACAAGCCCATAAAGGTATAAAATACGAAGTCCGATTCCTTTTGACCAACCTATGGGCTTTTAAAGATGGAGAGAAGGCCCATTTCTGTAAAAATTCGCAAAATTCAAATTATTGACATAAAAACGGTCATATTTTTTACTACCTTTAAAG
Source organism: Drosophila subpulchrella (assembly GCF_014743375.2). Lineage (NCBI taxonomy): Eukaryota > Metazoa > Arthropoda > Insecta > Diptera > Drosophilidae > Drosophila > Drosophila subpulchrella. The sequence continues at coordinate 105,065 of NW_023665508.1, read as the reverse complement.
CTATATATTTTAATGCAGATAACAACATAATCATTCCACAAGCCCGTAAAGGTATGCCATATCACAATCCGAGTCCTTTTGACCAAGTTATGGGCTTTTAAATGGAGAGAAGGCCCATTTCTGTAAACCGCAAAAATGAAATCAATGACATAAAAACGGTCACATTTTGTACTACCCTAAAAGCTATATATTTTAATGCAGATAACAACATAATCATTCCACAAGCCCATAAAGGTATGCCATATCGAAATCCGAGTCCTTTTGACCAAGTTATGGGCTTTCAAAGATGGAGAGTAGGCCCATTTCTGTAAGCCTTCGCAAAATTAAAATCAATGACATAAAAACGGTCATACTTTTTACCACCTTTAAAGCTATATATTTTAATGCAGATAACAACATAATCATTCCACAAGCCCATAAAGGTATGCCATATCGAAATCCGAGTCCTTTTGACCAAGTTATGGGCTTTTAAAGATGGAGAGAAGGCCCATTTCTGGCCCTTCGCAAAATTAAAATCAATGAAATAAAAACGGTCATAGTTTTTACTACCTTTAAAGCTATATATTTTAAAGCAGATAACAACATAATCATTCCACAAGCCCGTAAAGGTATGCCATATCACTATCCGAGTCCTTTTGACCAAGTTATGGGCTTTTAAATGGAGAGAAGGCCCATTTCTGTAAGCCGCAAAAATAAAATCAATGACATAAAAACGGTCACATTTTGTACTACCCTAAAAGCTATATATTTTAATGCAGATAACAACATAATCATTCCACAAGCCCATAAAGGTATGCCATATCGAAATCCGAGTCCTTTTGACCAAGTTATGGGCTTTCAAAGATGGAGAGTAGGCCCATTTCTGTAAGCCTTCGTAAAATTAAAATCAATGACATAAAAACGGTCATACTTTTTACTACCTTTAAAGCTATTTATTTTAATGCAGATAACAACATAATCATTTCACAAACCCATAAAGGTATGCCATATCGAAATCCGAGTCCTTTTGACCAAGTTATGGGCTTTTAAAGATGGAGAGAAGGCCCATTTCTGGCCCTTCGCAAAATTAAAATTAATGAAATAAAAACGGTCATAGTTTTTACTACCTTTAAAGTTATATGTTTTAATGCAGATAACAACATAATCATTCCACAAGCCCATAAAGGTATGCCATATCGAAATCCGAGTCCTTTTGACCAAGTTATGGTCTTTTAAATATGGAGAGAAGGCCCATTTCTGTAAACCTTCGCAAAATTAAAATCAATGACATAAAAACGGTCATATTTTTTACTACCTTTAAAGCTATATATTTTAATGCAGATAACAACGTAATCATTCCACAAGCCCATAAAGGTATGCCATATCGAAATCCGAGTCCTTTTGACCAAGTAATGGGCTTTAAAATATGGAGAGAAAGCCCGTTTCTGTAAACCTTCGCAAAATTAAAATCAATGACATAAAAACGGTCATATTTTTTACTACCTTTAAAGCTATATATTTTAATGCAGATAACAACATAACCATTCCACAAGCCCATAAAGGTATGCCATATCGAAATCCGAGTCCTTTTGACCAAGTTTTGTGATTTTAAAGAGGCAGAGAAGGCCCATTTCTGTAAACCTTCGCAAAATTAAAATCAATGACATAAAATCGTTCATATTTTTTACTACCCTTAAAGCTTATATTTTAATGCAGATAACAACATAATCATTCCACAAGCCCATAAAGGTATGCCATATCGAAATCCGAGTCCTGTTGACCAAGTTATGGGCTTTCAAAGATGGAGAGAAGGCCCATTTCTGTAAACCTTCGCAAAACTAAAATCAATGACATCAAAACGGTCATATTTTTTACTACCTTTAAAGCTATATATTTTAATGCAGATAACAACATAATCATTCCACAAACCCATAAAGGTATGCCATATCGAAATCCGAGTCCCTCTGACCAAGTTATGGGCTTTTAAAGATGGAGAGAACCCCATTTCTGTAAACCTTTGCAAAATTAAAATCAATGACATAAAAACGGTCACATTTTTTACTACCCTTAAAGCTATATATTTTAATGCAGATAACAACATAATCATTCCACAAGCCCATAAAGGTATGCCATATCGAAATCCGAGTCCTTTTGACCAAGTTATGGGCTTTTAAAGATGGAGAGAAGGCCCATTTCTGGCCCTTCGCAAAAATAAAATCAATGACATAAAAACTATAGTAGTATTAACTGCTATATTTATTAGAACACTTAATTAAACTTGTCTGTTCTCCTTCACTTCTTATTCGCAATGCCCGGTCTTTACATAGCGTCGGTTTAACATTCGATTACTTGAAGTTGGCTGCGATCAATATCGATACTTAACATTTTAGCAGAGTTGCCAGTTTGGCCACTTTACAACAGGAGATACTTTTAGAAGCTAACGACTATTAAACAGCTATGCGTTACATTCAAATACTAGTTGCTATACATTTACATTAAAGAGTTATACTTAATTATACTTATATCCAGTTACTTATCCTACTACAAAACGGACATATTTTTTACTACCTTTAAAGTTATATATTTTAATGCAGTTAACAACATAATTATTCCACAAGCCCATAAAGGTATGCCATATCGAAATCCGAGTCCTTTTGACCAAGATATTTGCTTTTAAATATGGAGAGAAGGCCCATTTCTGTAAACCGCAAAAACAAAATCAATGACATAAAAACGGTCATATTTTTTACTACCTTTAAAGTTATATATTTTAATGCAGATAACAACATACTCATTCCACAAGTCCATAAAGGTATGCCATATCGAAATCCGAGTCCTTTTGACCAAGTTATGGGCTTTTAAAGATGGAGAGAAGGCCCATTTCTGTAAACCTTTGCAAAACTAAAATCAATGACATAAAAACGGTCACATTTTTTACTACCCTTAAACCTATATATTTTAATGCAGATAGCAACATAATCATTCCACAAGCCCATAAAGGTATGCCATATCGATATCCGAGTTCTTTTGACCAAGTTATGGGCTTTCAAAGATGGAGAGAAGGCCCATTTCTGTAAACCTTCGCAAAATTAAAATCAATGACATAAAAACGGTCATATTTTTTACTACCTTTAAAGCTATATATTTTAATGCAGATAACAACATAATCATTCCACAAGCCCATAAAGGTATACCATACGAAGTCCGATTCCTTTTGACCAACCTATGGGCTTTTAAAGATGGAGAGAAGGCCCATTTCTGTAAAAATTCGCAAAATTCAAATTATTGACATAAAAACGGTCATATTTTTTACTACCTTTAAAGCTATATATTTTAATGCAGATAACAACATAATCATTCCACAAGCCCATAAAGGTATGCTATATCGAAATCCGAGTCCTTTTGACCAAGTTATGGGCTTTTAAAGATGGAGAGAGGGCCCATTTCTGTAAAAATTCGCAAAATTCAAATTATTGACATAAAAACGGTCATATTTTTTACTACCTTTAAAGCTATATATTTTAAAGCAGATAACAACATAATCATTCCACAAGCCCGTAAAGGTATGCCATATCACAATCCGAGTCCTTTTGACCAAGTTATGGGCTTTTAAATGGAGAGAAGGCCCATTTCTGTAAGCCGCAAAAATAAAATCAATGACATAAAAACGGTCACATTTTGTACTACCCTTAAAGCTATATATTTTAATTCAGATAACAACATAATCATTCCACAAGCCCATAAAGGTATGCCATATCGAAATCCGAGTCCTTTTGACCAAGTTATGGGCTTTCAAAGATGGAGAGTAGGCCCATTTCTGTAAGCCTTCGCAAAATTAAAATCAATGACATAAAAAGGGTCATACTTTTTACTACCTTTAAAGCTATTTATTTTAATGCAAATAACAACAAATTCATTCCACAAACTGATAACCAAGTTTTGTGTTTTTAAAGAGGCAGAGAAGGCCCATTTCTGTAAACCTTCGCAAAACTAAAATCAATGACATAAAATCGTTCATATTTTTTACTACCTTTAAAGCTATATATTTTAATGCAGATAACAACATAATCATTTCACAAGCCCATGAAGGTATGCCATATCGAAATCCGAGTCCGTTTGACCAAGTTATGGGCTTTCAAAGATGGAGAGTAGGCCCATTTCTGTAAGCCTTCGCAAAATTAAAATCAATGACATAAAAACGGTCATATTTTTTACTACCTTTAAAGTTATATATTTTAATGCAGATAACAACATAATCATTCCACAAGCCCATAAAGGTATGCCATATCGAAATCCGAGTCCTTTTGACCAAGTTATGGGCTTTTAAATATGGAGAGAAAGCCCATTTCTGTAAACCTTCTCAAAATTAAAATCAATGAAATAAAAACGGTCATAGTTTTTACTACCTTTAAAGTTATATATTTTAATGCAGATAACAACATAATCATTCCACAAGCCCATAAAGGTATGCCATATCGAAATCCGAGTCCTTTTGACCAAGTTATGGGCTTTTAAATATGGAGAGAAGGCTCGTTTCTGTAAACCGCAAAAATAATATCAATGACATAAAAACGGTCATATTTTTTACTACCTTTAAAGTAATATATTTTAATGCAGATAACAACATAATCATTCCACAAGCCCATAAAGGTATGCCATATCGAAATCCGAGTCCTTTTGACCAAGTTATGGGCTTTCAAAGATGGAGAGAAGGTCCATTTCTGTAAACCTTCGCAAAATTAAAATCAATGACATAAAAACGGTGATATTTTTTACTACCTTTAAAGCTATATATTTTAATGCAGATAACAACATAATCATTCCACAAACCCATAAAGGTATGCCATATCGAAATCCGAGTCCTTCTGACCAAGTTATGGGCTTTTAAAGATGGAGAGAAGGCCCATTTCTGTAAACCTTTGCACAATTAAAATCAATGACATAAAAACGGTCACATTTTTTACTACCCTTAAAGCTATATATTTTATTGCAGATAACAACATAATCATTCCACAAGCCCATAAAGGTATGCCATATCGAAATCCGAGTCCTTTTGACCAAGTTATGGGCTTTCAAAGATGGAGAGAAGGCCCATTTCTGAAAACCTTCGCAAAATTAAAATCAATGACATAAAAACGGTCATATTTTTTACTACCTTTAGAGCTATATATGTTAATGCAGATAACAACATAATCATTCCACAAGCCCATAACGGTATGCCATATCGAAATCCGAGTCCTTTTGACCAAGTTATGGGCTTTTAAATATGGAGAGAAAGCCCATTTCTGTAAACCTTCTCAAAATTAAAATCAATGAAATAAAAACGGTCATAGTTTTTACTACCTTTAAATTTATATATTTTAATGCAGATAACAACATAATCATTCCACAAGCCCATAAAGGTATGCCATATCGAAATCCGAGTCCTTTTGACCAAGTTATGGGCTTTTAAATATGGAGAGAAGGCTCGTTTCTGTAAACCGCAAAAATAATATCAATGACATAAAAACGGTCATATTTTTTACTACCTTTAAAGTAATATATTTTAATGCAGATAACAACATAATCATTCCACAAGCCCATAAAGGTATGCCATATCGAAATCCGAGTCCTTTTGACCAAGTTATGGGCTTTCAAAGATGGAGAGAAGGTCCATTTCTGTAAACCTTCGCAAAATTAAAATCAATGACATAAAAACGGTGATATTTTTTACTACCTTTAAAGCTATATATTTTAATGCAGATAACAACATAATCATTCCACAAACCCATAAAGGTATGCCATATCGAAATCCGAGTCCTTCTGACCAAGTTATGGGCTTTTAAAGATGGAGAGAAGGCCCATTTCTGTAAACCTTTGCACAATTAAAATCAATGACATAAAAACGGTCACATTTTTTACTACCCTTAAAGCTATATATTTTATTGCAGATAACAACATAATCATTCCACAAGCCCATAAAGGTATGCCATATCGAAATCCGAGTCCTTTTGACCAAGTTATGGGCTTTCAAAGATGGAGAGAAGGCCCATTTCTGAAAACCTTCGCAAAATTAAAATCAATGACATAAAAACGGTCATATTTTTTACTACCTTTAGAGCTATATATTTTAATGCAGATAACAACATAATCATTCCACAAGCCCATAACGGTATGCCATATTGAAATCCGAGTCCTTTTGACCAAGTTATGGGCTTTTAAAGATGGAGAGAAGGCCCATTTCTGGCCCTTCGCAAAAATAAAATCAATGACATAAAAACTATAGTAGTATAAACTGCTATATTTATTAGAACACTTTATTAAACTTGTCTGTTCTCTTTCACTTCTTATTCGCAATGCCCGGTTTTTACATAGCGTCGGTTTAACATTCGATTACTTGAAGTTGGGTGCGATCAATATCGATACTTAACATTTTAGCAGAGTTGCCAGTTTGGCCACTTTACAACAGGAGATACTTTTAGAAGCTAACGACTATTAAACAGCTATCCGTTACATTCAAATACTAGTTGCTATACATTTACATTAAAGAGTTATACTTAATTATACTTATATCCAGTTACTTATCCTTCTACAAAACGGTCATATTTTTTACTACCTTTAAAGTAATATATTTTAATGCAGATAACAACATAATCATTCCACAAGCCCATAAAGGTATGCCATATCGAAATCCGAGTCCTTTTGACCAAGTTATGGGCTTTCAAAGATGGAGAGAAGGCCCATTTCTGTAAGCCTTCGCAAAATTAAAATCAATGACATAAAAACGGTCATATTTTTTACTACCTTTAAAGCTATATATTTTAATGCAGATAACAACATCATCATTCCACAAACCCATAAAGGTATGCCATATCGAAATCCGAGTCCGTCTGACCAAGTTATGGGCTTTTAAAGATGGAGAGAAGGCCCATTTCTGTAAGCCTTTGCAAAATTAAAATCAATGACATAAAAACGGTCACATTTTTTACTACCTTTAAAGCTATATATTTTAATGCAGATAACAACATAATCATTCCACAAGCCCGTAAAGGTATGCCATATCACTATCCGAGTCCTTTTGACCAAGTTATGGGCTTTTAAATGGAGAGAAGGCCCATTTCTGTAAGCCGCAAAAATAAAATCAATGACATAAAAACGGTCACATTTTGTACTACCCTAAAAGCTATATATTTTAATGCAGATAACAACATAATCATTCCACAAGCCCATAAAGGTATGCCATATCGAAATCCGAGTCCTTTTGACCAAGTTATGGGCTTTCAAAGATGGAGAGTAGGCCCATTTCTGTAAGCCTTCGTAAAATTAAAATCAATGACATAAAAACGGTCATACTTTTTACTACCTTTAAAGCTATTTATTTTAATGCAGATAACAACATAATCATTTCACAAACCCATAAAGGTATGCCATATCGAAATCCGAGTCCTTTTGACCAAGTTATGGGCTTTTAAAGATGGAGAGAAGGCCCATTTCTGGCCCTTCGCAAAATTAAAATTAATGAAATAAAAACGGTCATAGTTTTTACTACCTTTAAAGTTATATGTTTTAATGCAGATAACAACATAATCATTCCACAGGCCCATAAAGGTATGCCATATCGAAATCCGAGTCCTTTTGACCAAGTTATGGGCTTTTAAATATGGAGAGAAGGCCCATTTCTGTAAACCTTCGCAAAATTAAAATCAATGACATAAAAACGGTCATATTTTTTACTACCTTTAAAGCTATATATTTTAATGCAGATAACAACGTAATCATTCCACAAGCCCATAAAGGTATGCCATATCGAAATCCGAGTCCTTTTGACCAAGTAATGGGCTTTAAAATATGGAGAGAAAGCCCGTTTCTGTAAACTTTCGCAAAATTAAAATCAATGACATAAAAACGGTCATATTTTTTACTACCTTTAAAGCTATATATTTTAATGCAGATAACAACATAACCATTCCACAAGCCCATAAAGTTATGCCATATCGAAATCCGAGTCCTTTTGACCAAGTTTTGTGATTTTAAAGAGGCAGAGAAGGCCCATTTCTGTAAACCTTCGCAAAATTAAAATCAATGACATAAAATCGTTCATATTTTTTACTACCCTTAAAGCTTATATTTTAATGCAGATAACAACATAATCATTCCACAAGCCCATAAAGGTATGCCATATCGAAATCCGAGTCCTATTGACCAAGTTATGGGCTTTCAAAGATGGAGAGAAGGCCCATTTCTGTAAACCTTCGCAAAACTAAAATCAATGACATCAAAACGGTCATATTTTTTACTACCTTTAAAGCTATATATTTTAATGCAGATAACAACATAATCATTCCACAAACCCATAAAGGTATGCCATATCGAAATCCGAGTCCCTCTGACCAAGTTATGGGCTTTTAAAGATGGAGAGAACCCCATTTCTGTAAACCTTTGCAAAATTAAAATCAATGACATAAAAACGGTCACATTTTTTACTACCCTTAAAGCTATATATTTTAATGCAGATAACAACATAATCATTCCACAAGCCCATAAAGGTATGCCATATCGAAATCCGAGTCCTTTTGACCAAGTTATGGGCTTTTAAAGATGGAGAGAAGGCCCATTTCTGGCCCTTCGCAAAAATAAAATCAATGACATAAAAACTATAGTAGTATTAACTGCTATATTTATTAGAACACTTAATTAAACTTGTCTGTTCTCCTTCACTTCTTATTCGCAATGCCCGGTCTTTACATAGCGTCGGTTTAACATTCGATTACTTGAAGTTGGCTGCGATCAATATCGATACTTAACATTTTAGCAGAGTTGCCAGTTTGGCCACTTTACAACAGGAGATACTTTTAGAAGCTAACGACTATTAAACAGCTATCCGTTACATTCAAATACTAGTTGCTATACATTTACATTAAAGAGTTATACTTAATTATACTTATATCCAGTTACTTATCCTACTACAAAACGGACATATTTTTTACTACCTTTAAAGTTATATATTTTAATGCAGTTAACAACATAATTATTCCACAAGCCCATAAAGGTATGCCATATCGAAATCCGAGTCCTTTTGACCAAGATATTTGCTTTTAAATATGGAGAGAAGGCCCATTTCTGTAAACCGCAAAAACAAAATCAATGACATAAAAACGGTCATATTTTTTACTACCTTTAAAGTTATATATTTTAATGCAGATAACAACATACTCATTCCACAAGTCCATAAAGGTATGCCATATCGAAATCCGAGTCCTTTTGACTAAGTTATGGGCTTTTAAAGATGGAGAGAAGGCCCATTTCTGTAAACCTTTGCAAAACTAAAATCAATGACATAAAAACGGTCACATTTTTTACTACCCTTAAACCTATATATTTTAATGCAGATAGCAACATAATCATTCCACAAGCCCATAAAGGTATGCCATATCGATATCCGAGTTCTTTTGACCAAGTTATGGGCTTTCAAAGATGGAGAGAAGGCCCATTTCTGTAAACCTTCGCAAAATTAAAATCAATGACATAAAAACGGTCATATTTTTTACTACCTTTAAAGCTATATATTTTAATGCAGATAACAACATAATCATTCCACAAGCCCATAAAGAAATACCATACGAAGTCCGATTCCTTTTGACCAACCTATGGGCTTTTAAAGATGGAGAGAAGGCCCATTTCTGTAAAAATTCGCAAAATTCAAATTATTGACATAAAAACGGTCATATTTTTTACTACCTTTAAAGCTATATATTTTAATGCAGATAACAACATAATCATTCCACAAGCCCATAAAGGTATGCTATATCGAAATCCGAGTCCTTTTGACCAAGTTATGGGCTTTTAAAGATGGAGAGAGGGCCCATTTCTGTAAAAATTCGCAAAATTCAAATTATTGACATAAAAACGGTCATATTTTTTACTACCTTTAAAGCTATATATTTTAAAGCAGATAACAACATAATCATTCCACAAGCCCGTAAAGGTATGCCATATCACAATCCGAGTCCTTTTGACCAAGTTATGGGCTTTTAAATGGAGAGAAGGCCCATTTCTGTAAGCCGCAAAAATAAAATCAATGACATAAAAACGGTCACATTTTGTACTACCCTTAAAGCTATATATTTTAATTCAGATAACAACATAATCATTCCACAAGCCCATAAAGGTATGCCATATCGAAATCCGAGTCCTTTTGACCAAGTTATGGGCTTTCAAAGATGGAGAGTAGGCCCATTTCTGTAAGCCTTCGCAAAATTAAAATCAATGACATAAAAAGGGTCATACTTTTTACTACCTTTAAAGCTATTTATTTTAATGCAAATAACAACAAATTCATTCCACAAACTGATAACCAAGTTTTGTGTTTTTAAAGAGGCAGAGAAGGCCCATTTCTGTAAACCTTCGCAAAACTAAAATCAATGACATAAAATCGTTCATATTTTTTACTACCTTTAAAGCTATATATTTTAATGCAGATAACAACATAATCATTTCACAAGCCCATGAAGGTATGCCATATCGAAATCCGAGTCCGTTTGACCAAGTTATGGGCTTTCAAAGATGGAGAGTAGGCCCATTTCTGTAAGCCTTCGCAAAATTAAAATCAATGACATAAAAACGGTCATATTTTTTACTACCTTTAAAGTTATATATTTTAATGCAGATAACAACATAATCATTCCACAAGCCCATAAAGGTATGCCATATCGAAATCCGAGTCCTTTTGACCAAGTTATGGGCTTTTAAATATGGAGAGAAGGCTCGTTTCTGTAAACCGCAAAAATAATATCAATGACATAAAAACGGTCATATTTTTTACTACCTTTAAAGTAATATATTTTAATGCAGATAACAACATAATCATTCCACAAGCCCATAAAGGTATGCCATATCGAAATCCGAGTCCTTTTGACCAAGTTATGGGCTTTCAAAGATGGAGAGAAGGTCCATTTCTGTAAACCTTCGCAAAATTAAAATCAATGACATAAAAACGGTGATATTTTTTACTACCTTTAAAGCTATATATTTTAATGCAGATAACAACATAATCATTCCACAAACCCATAAAGGTATGCCATATCGAAATCCGAGTCCTTCTGACCAAGTTATGGGCTTTTAAAGATGGAGAGAAGGCCCATTTCTGTAAACCTTTGCACAATTAAAATCAATGACATAAAAACGGTCACATTTTTTACTACCCTTAAAGCTATATATTTTATTGCAGATAACAACATAATCATTCCACAAGCCCATAAAGGTATGCCATATCGAAATCCGAGTCCTTTTGACCAAGTTATGGGCTTTCAAAGATGGAGAGAAGGCCCATTTCTGAAAACCTTCGCAAAATTAAAATCAATGACATAAAAACGGTCATATTTTTTACTACCTTTAGAGCTATATATTTTAATGCAGATAACAACATAATCATTCCACAAGCCCATAACGGTATGCCATATTGAAATCCGAGTCCTTTTGACCAAGTTATGGGCTTTTAAAGATGGAGAGAAGGCCCATTTCTGGCCCTTCGCAAAAATAAAATCAATGACATAAAAACTATAGTAGTATAAACTGCTATATTTATTAGAACACTTTATTAAACTTGTCTGTTCTCTTTCACTTCTTATTCGCAATGCCCGGTTTTTACATAGCGTCGGTTTAACATTCGATTACTTGAAGTTGGGTGCGATCAATATCGATACTTAACATTTTAGCAGAGTTGCCAGTTTGGCCACTTTACAACAGGAGATACTTTTAGAAGCTAACGACTATTAAACAGCTATCCGTTACATTCAAATACTAGTTGCTATACATTTACATTAAAGAGTTATACTTAATTATACTTATATCCAGTTACTTATCCTTTTACAAAACGGTCATATTTTTTACTACCTTTAAAGTAATATATTTTAATGCAGATAACAACATAATCATTCCACAAGCCCATAAAGGTATGCCATATCGAAATCCGAGTCCTTTTGACCAAGTTATGGGCTTTCAAAGATGGAGAGAAGGCCCATTTCTGTAAGCCTTCGCAAAATTAAAATCAATGACATAAAAACGGTCATATTTTTTACTACCTTTAAAGCTATATATTTTAATGCAGATAACAACATCATCATTCCACAAACCCATAAAGGTATGCCATATCGAAATCCGAGTCCGTCTGACCAAGTTATGGGCTTTTAAAGATGGAGAGAAGGCCCATTTCTGTAAGCCTTTGCAAAATTAAAATCAATGACATAAAAACGGTCACATTTTTTACTACCTTTAAAGCTATATATTTTAAAGCAGATAACAACATAATCATTCCACAAGCCCGTAAAGGTATGCCATATCACTATCCGAGTCCTTTTGTCCAAGTTATGGGCTTTTAAATGGAGAGAAGGCCCATTTCTGTAAGCCGCAAAAATAAAATCAATGACATAAAAACGGTCACATTTTGTACTACCCTAAAAGCTATATATTTTAATGCAGATAACAACATAATCATTCCACAAGCCCATAAAGGTATGCCATATCGAAATCCGAGTCCTTTTGACCAAGTTATGGGCTTTCAAAGATGGAGAGTAGGCCCATTTCTGTAAGCCTTCGTAAAATTAAAATCAATGACATAAAAACGGTCATACTTTTTACTACCTTTAAAGCTATTTATTTTAATGCAGATAACAACATAATCATTTCACAAACCCATAAAGGTATGCCATATCGAAATCCGAGTCCTTTTGACCAAGTTATGGGCTTTTAAAGATGGAGAGAAGGCCCATTACTGGCCCTTCGCAAAATTAAAATTAATGAAATAAAAACGGTCATAGTTTTTACTACCTTTAAAGTTATATGTTTTAATGCAGATAACAACATAATCATTCCACAAGCCCATAAAGGTATGCCATATCGAAATCCGAGTCCTTTTGACCAAGTTATGGGCTTTTAAATATGGAGAGAAGGCCCATTTCTGTAAACCTTCGCAAAATTAAAATCAATGACATAAAAACGGTCATATTTTTTACTACCTTTAAAGCTATATATTTTAATGCAGATAACAACGTAATCATTCCACAAGCCCATAAAGGTATGCCATATCGAAATCCGAGTCCTTTTGACCAAGTAATGGGCTTTAAAATATGGAGAGAAAGCCCGTTTCTGTAAACCTTCGCAAAATTAAAATCAATGACATAAAAACGGTCATATTTTTTACTACCTTTAAAGCTATATATTTTAATGCAGATAACAACATAACCATTCCACAAGCCCATAAAGGTATGCCATATCGAAATCCGAGTCCTTTTGACCAAGTTTTTTCATTTTAAAGAGGCAGAGAAGGCCCATTTCTGTAAACCTTCGCAAAATTAAAATCAATGACATAAAATCGTTCATATTTTTTACTACCCTTAAAGCTTATATTTTAATGCAGATAACAACATAATCATTCCACAAGCCCATAAAGGTATGCCATATCGAAATCCGAGTCCTGTTGACCAAGTTATGGGCTTTCAAAGATGGAGAGAAGGCCCATTTCTGTAAACCTTCGCAAAACTAAAATCAATGACATCAAAACGGTCATATTTTTTACTACCTTTAAAGCTATATATTTTAATGCAGGTAACAACATAATCATTCCACAAACCCATAAAGGTATGCCATATCGAAATCCGAGTCCCTCTGACCAAGTTATGGGCTTTTAAAGATGGAGAGAACCCCATTTCTGTAAACCTTTGCAAAATTAAAATCAATGACATAAAAACGGTCACATTTTTTACTACCCTTAAAGCTATATATTTTAATGCAGATAACAACATAATCATTCCACAAGCCCATAAAGGTATGCCATATCGAAATCCGAGTCCTTTTGACCAAGTTATGGGCTTTTAAAGATGGAGAGAAGGCCCATTTCTGGCCCTTCGCAAAAATAAAATCAATGACATAAAAACTATAGTAGTATTAACTGCTATATTTATTAGAACACTTAATTAAACTTGTCTGTTCTCCTTCACTTCTTATTCGCAATGCCCGGTCTTTACATAGCGTCGGTTTAACATTCGATTACTTGAAGTTGGCTGCGATCAATATCGATACTTAACATTTTAGCAGAGTTGCCAGTTTGGCCACTTTACAACAGGAGATACTTTTAGAAGCTAACGACTATTAAACAGCTATCCGTTACATTCAAATACTAGTTACTATACATTTACATTAAAGAGTTATACTTAATTATACTTATATCCAGTTACTTATCCTACTACAAAACGGACATATTTTTTACTACCTTTAAAGTTATATATTTTAATGCAGTTAACAACATAATTATTCCACAAGCCCATAAAGGTATGCCATATCGAAATCCGAGTCCTTTTGACCAAGATATTTGCTTTTAAATATGGAGAGAAGGCCCATTTCTGTAAACCGCAAAAACAAAATCAATGACATAAAAACGGTCATATTTTTTACTACCTTTAAAGTTATATATTTTAATGCAGATAACAACATACTCATTCCACAAGTCCATAAAGGTATGCCATATCGAAATCCGAGTCCTTTTGACCAAGTTATGGGCTTTTAAAGATGGAGAGAAGGCCCATTTCTGTAAACCTTTGCAAAACTAAAATCAATGACATAAAAACGGTCACATTTTTTACTACCCTTAAACCTATATATTTTAATGCAGATAGCAACATAATCATTCCACAAGCCCATAAAGGTATGCCATATCGATATCCGAGTTCTTTTGACCAAGTTATGGGCTTTCAAAGATGGAGAGAAGGCCCATTTCTGTAAACCTTCGCAAAATTAAAATCAATGACATAAAAACGGTCATATTTTTTACTACCTTTAAAGCTATATATTTTAATGCAGATAACAACATAATCATTCCACAAGCCCATAAAGGTATACCATACGAAGTCCGATTCCTTTTGACCAACCTATGGGCTTTTAAAGATGGAGAGAAGGCCCATTTCTGTAAAAATTCGCAAAATTCAAATTATTGACATAAAAACGGTCATATTTTTTACTACCTTTAAAGCTATATATTTTAATGCAGATAACAACATAATCATTCCACAAGCCCATAAAGGTATGCTATATCGAAATCCGAGTCCTTTTGACCAAGTTATGGGCTTTTAAAGATGGAGAGAGGGCCCATTTCTGTAAAAATTCGCAAAATTCAAATTATTGACATAAAAACGGTCATATTTTTTACTACCTTTAAAGCTATATATTTTAAAGCAGATAACAACATAATCATTCCACAAGCCCGTAAAGGTATGCCATATCACAATCCGAGTCCTTTTGACCAAGTTATGGGCTTTTAAATGGAGAGAAGGCCCATTTCTGTAAGCCGCAAAAATAAAATCAATGACATAAAAACGGTCACATTTTGTACTACCCTTAAAGCTATATATTTTAATTCAGATAACAACATAATCATTCCACAAGCCCATAAAGGTATGCCATATCGAAATCCGAGTCCTTTTGACCAAGTTATGGGCTTTCAAAGATGGAGAGTAGGCCCATTTCTGTAAGCCTTCGCAAAATTAAAATCAATGACATAAAAAGGGTCATACTTTTTACTACCTTTAAAGCTATTTATTTTAATGCAAATAACAACAAATTCATTCCACAAACTGATAACCAAGTTTTGTGTTTTTAAAGAGGCAGAGAAGGCCCATTTCTGTAAACCTTCGCAAAACTAAAATCAATGACATAAAATCGTTCATATTTTTTACTACCTTTAAAGCTATATATTTTAATGCAGATAACAACATAATCATTTCACAAGCCCATGAAGGTATGCCATATCGAAATCCGAGTCCGTTTGACCAAGTTATGGGCTTTCAAAGATGGAGAGTAGGCCCATTTCTGTAAGCTTTCGCAAAATTAAAATCAATGACATAAAAACGGTCATATTTTTTACTACCTTTAAAGTTATATATTTTAATGCAGATAACAACATAATCATTCCACAAGCCCATAAAGGTATGCCATATCGAAATCCGAGTCCTTTTGACCAAGTTATGGGCTTTTAAATATGGAGAGAAAGCCCATTTCTGTAAACCTTCTCAAAATTAAAATCAATGAAATAAAAACGGTCATAGTTTTTACTACCTTTAAAGTTATATATTTTAATGCAGATAACAACATAATCATTCCACAAGCCCATAAAGGTATGCCATATCGAAATCCGAGTCCTTTTGACCAAGTTATGGGCTTTTAAATATGGAGAGAAGGCTCGTTTCTGTAAACCGCAAAAATAATATCAATGACATAAAAACGGTCATATTTTTTACTACCTTTAAAGTAATATATTTTAATGCAGATAACAACATAATCATTCCACAAGCCCATAAAGGTATGCCATATCGAAATCCGAGTCCTTTTGACCAAGTTATGGGCTTTCAAAGATGGAGAGAAGGTCCATTTCTGTAAACCTTCGCAAAATTAAAATCAATGACATAAAAACGGTGATATTTTTTACTACCTTTAAAGCTATATATTTTAATGCAGATAACAACATAATCATTCCACAAACCCATAAAGGTATGCCATATCGAAATCCGAGTCCTTCTGACCAAGTTATGGGCTTTTAAAGATGGAGAGAAGGCCCATTTCTGTAAACCTTTGCACAATTAAAATCAATGACATAAAAACGGTCACATTTTTTACTACCCTTAAAGCTATATATTTTATTGCAGATAACAACATAATCATTCCACAAGCCCATAAAGGTATGCCATATCGAAATCCGAGTCCTTTTGACCAAGTTATGGGCTTTCAAAGATGGAGAGAAGGCCCATTTCTGAAAACCTTCGCAAAATTAAAATCAATGACATAAAAACGGTCATATTTTTTACTACCTTTAGAGCTATATATTTTAATGCAGATAACAACATAATCATTCCACAAGCCCATAACGGTATGCCATATTGAAATCCGAGTCCTTTTGACCAAGTTATGGGCTTTTAAAGATGGAGAGAAGGCCCATTTCTGGCCCTTCGCAAAAATAAAATCAATGACATAAAAACTATAGTAGTATAAACTGCTATATTTATTAGAACACTTTATTAAACTTGTCTGTTCTCTTTCACTTCTTATTCGCAATGCCCGGTTTTTACATAGCGTCGGTTTAACATTCGATTACTTGAAGTTGGGTGCGATCAATATCGATACTTAACATTTTAGCAGAGTTGCCAGTTTGGCCACTTTACAACAGGAGATACTTTTAGAAGCTAACGACTATTAAACAGCTATCCGTTACATTCAAATACTAGTTGCTATACATTTACATTAAAGAGTTATACTTAATTATACTTATATCCAGTTACTTATCCTTCTACAAATCGGTCATATTTTTTACTACCTTTAAAGTAATATATTTTAATGCAGATAACAACATAATCATTCCACAAGCCCATAAAGGTATGCCATATCGAAATCCGAGTCCTTTTGACCAAGTTATGGGCTTTCAAAGATGGAGAGAAGGCCCATTTCTGTAAGCCTTCGCAAAATTAAAATCAATGACATAAAAACGGTCATATTTTTTACTACCTTTAAAGCTATATATTTTAATGCAGATAACAACATCATCATTCCACAAACCCATAAAGGTATGCCATATCGAAATCCGAGTCCGTCTGACCAAGTTATGGGCTTTTAAAGATGGAGAGAAGGCCCATTTCTGTAAGCCTTTGCAAAATTAAAATCAATGACATAAAAACGGTCATACTTTTTACTACCTTTAAAGCTATTTATTTTAATGCAGATAACAACATAATCATTTCACAAACCCATAAAGGTATGCCATATCGAAATCCGAGTCCTTTTGACCAAGTTATGGGCTTTTAAAGATGGAGAGAAGGCCCATTTCTGGCCCTTCGCAAAATTAAAATTAATGAAATAAAAACGGTCATAGTTTTTACTACCTTTAAAGTTATATGTTTTAATGCAGATAACAACATAATCATTCCACAAGCCCATAAAGGTATGCCATATCGAAATCCGAGTCCTTTTGACCAAGTTATGGGCTTTTAAATGGAGAGAAGGCCCATTTCTGTAAGCCGCAAAAATAAAATCAATGACATAAAAACGGTCACATTTTGTACTACCCTAAAAGCTATATATTTTAATGCAGATAACAACATAATCATTCCACAAGCCCATAAAGGTATGCCATATCGAAATCCGAGTCCGTCTGACCAAGTTATGGGCTTTTAAAGATGGAGAGAAGGCCCATTTCTGTAAGCCTTTGCAAAATTAAAATCAATGACATAAAAACGGTCATACTTTTTACTACCTTTAAAGCTATTTATTTTAATGCAGATAACAACATAATCATTTCACAAACCCATAAAGGTATGCCATATCGAAATCCGAGTCCTTTTGACCAAGTTATGGGCTTTTAAAGATGGAGAGAAGGCCCATTTCTGGCCCTTCGCAAAATTAAAATTAATGAAATAAAAACGGTCATAGTTTTTACTACCTTTAAAGCTATATATTTTAAAGCAGATAACAACATAATCATTCCACAAGCCCGTAAAGGTATGCCATATCACTATCCGAGTCCTTTTGACCAAGTTATGGGCTTTTAAATGGAGAGAAGGCCCATTTCTGTAAGCCGCAAAAATAAAATCAATGACATAAAAACGGTCACATTTTGTACTACCCTAAAAGCTATATATTTTAATGCAGATAACAACATAATCATTCCACAAGCCCATAAAGGTATGCCATATCGAAATCCGAGTCCTTTTGACCAAGTTATGGGCTTTCAAAGATGGAGAGTAGGCCCATTTCTGTAAGCCTTCGTAAAATTAAAATCAATGACATAAAAACGGTCATACTTTTTACTACCTTTAAAGCTATATATTTTAATGCAGATAACAACATCATCATTCCACAAACCCATAAAGGTATGCCATATCGAAATCCGAGTCCGTCTGACCAAGTTATGGGCTTTTAAAGATGGAGAGAAGGCCCATTTCTGTAAGCCTTTGCAAAATTAAAATCAATGACATAAAAACGGTCATACTTTTTACTACCTTTAAAGCTATTTATTTTAATGCAGATAACAACATAATCATTTCACAAACCCATAAAGGTATGCCATATCGAAATCCGAGTCCTTTTGACCAAGTTATGGGCTTTTAAAGATGGAGAGAAGGCCCATTTCTGGCCCTTCGCAAAATTAAAATTAATGAAATAAAAACGGTCATAGTTTTTACTACCTTTAAAGCTATATATTTTAAAGCAGATAACAACATAATCATTCCACAAGCCCGTAAAGGTATGCCATATCACTATCCGAGTCCTTTTGACCAAGTTATGGGCTTTTAAATGGAGAGAAGGCCCATTTCTGTAAGCCGCAAAAATAAAATCAATGACATAAAAACGGTCACATTTTGTACTACCCTAAAAGCTATATATTTTAATGCAGATAACAACATAATCATTCCACAAGCCCATAAAGGTATGCCATATCGAAATCCGAGTCCTTTTGACCAAGTTATGGGCTTTCAAAGATGGAGAGTAGGCCCATTTCTGTAAGCCTTCGTAAAATTAAAATCAATGACATAAAAACGGTCATACTTTTTACTACCTTTAAAGCTATTTATTTTAATGCAGATAACAACATAATCATTTCACAAACCCATAAAGGTATGCCATATCGAAATCCGAGTCCTTTTGACCAAGTTATGGGCTTTTAAAGATGGAGAGAAGGCCCATTTCTGGCCCTTCGCAAAATTAAAATTAATGAAATAAAAACGGTCATAGTTTTTACTACCTTTAAAGTTATATGTTTTAATGCAGATAACAACATAATCATTCCACAAGCCCATAAAGGTATGCCATATCGAAATCCGAGTCCTTTTGACCAAGTTATGGGCTTTTAAATATGGAGAGAAGGCCCATTTCTGTAAACCTTCGCAAAATTAAAATCAATGACATAAAAACGGTCATATTTTTTACTACCTTTAAAGCTATATATTTTAATGCAGATAACAACGTAATCATTCCACAAGCCCATAAAGGTATGCCATATCGAAATCCGAGTCCTTTTGACCAAGTAATGGGCTTTAAAATATGGAGAGAAAGCCCGTTTCTGTAAACCTTCGCAAAATTAAAATCAATGACATAAAAACGGTCATATTTTTTACTACCTTTAAAGCTATATATTTTAATGCAGATAACAACATAACCATTCCACAAGCCCATAAAGGTATGCCATATCGAAATCCGAGTCCTTTTGGCCAAGTTTTGTGATTTTAAAGAGGCAGAGAAGGCCCATTTCTGTAAACCTTCGCAAAATTAAAATCAATGACATAAAATCGTTCATATTTTTTACTACCCTTAAAGCTTATATTTTAATGCAGATAACAACATAATCATTCCACAAGCCCATAAAGGTATGCCATATCGAAATCCGAGTCCTGTTGACCAAGTTATGGGCTTTCAAAGATGGAGAGAAGGCCCATTTCTGTAAACCTTCGCAAAACTAAAATCAATGACATCAAAACGGTCATATTTTTTACTACCTTTAAAGCTATATATTTTAATGCAGATAACAACATAATCATTCCACAAACCCATAAAGGTATGCCATATCGAAATCCGAGTCCCTCTGACCAAGTTATGGGCTTTTAAAGATGGAGAGAACCCCATTTCTGTAAACCTTTGCAAAATTAAAATCAATGACATAAAAACGGTCACATTTTTTACTACCCTTAAAGCTATATATTTTAATGCAGATAACAACATAATCATTCCACAAGCCCATAAAGGTATGCCATATCGAAATCCGAGTCCTTTTGACCAAGTTATGGGCTTTTAAAGATGGAGAGAAGGCCCATTTCTGGCCCTTCGCAAAAATAAAATCAATGACATAAAAACTATAGTAGTATTAACTGCTATATTTATTAGAACACTTAATTAAACTTGTCTGTTCTCCTTCACTTCTTATTCGCAATGCCCGGTCTTTACATAGCGTCGGTTTAACATTCGATTACTTGAAGTTGGCTGCGATCAATATCGATACTTAACATTTTAGCAGAGTTGCCAGTTTGGCCACTTTACAACAGGAGATACTTTTAGAAGCTAACGACTATTAAACAGCTATCCGTTACATTCAAATACTAGTTGCTATACATTTACATTAAAGAGTTATACTTAATTATACTTATATCCAGTTACTTATCCTACTACAAAACGGACATATTTTTTACTACCTTTAAAGTTATATATTTTAATGCAGTTAACAACATAATTATTCCACAAGCCCATAAAGGTATGCCATATCGAAATCCGAGTCCTTTTGACCAAGATATTTGCTTTTAAATATGGAGAGAAGGCCCATTTCTGTAAACCGCAAAAACAAAATCAATGACATAAAAACGGTCATATTTTTTACTACCTTTAAAGTTATATATTTTAATGCAGATAACAACATACTCATTCCACAAGTCCATAAAGGTATGCCATATCGAAATCCGAGTCCTTTTGACCAAGTTATGGGCTTTTAAAGATGGAGAGAAGGCCCATTTCTGTAAACCTTTGCAAAACTAAAATCAATGACATAAAAACGGTCACATTTTTTACTACCCTTAAACCTATATATTTTAATGCAGATAGCAACATAATCATTCCACAAGCCCATAAAGGTATGCCATATCGATATCCGAGTTCTTTTGACCAAGTTATGGGCTTTCAAAGATGGAGAGAAGGCCCATTTCTGTAAACCTTCGCAAAATTAAAATCAATGACATAAAAACGGTCATATTTTTTACTACCTTTAAAGCTATATATTTTAATGCAGATAACAACATAATCATTCCACAAGCCCATAAAGGTATACCATACGAAGTCCGATTCCTTTTGACCAACCTATGGGCTTTTAAAGATGGAGAGAAGGCCCATTTCTGTAAAAATTCGCAAAATTCAAATTATTGACATAAAAACGGTCATATTTTTTACTACCTTTAAAGCTATATATCTTAATGCAGATAACAACATAATCATTCCACAAGCCCATAAAGGTATGCTATATCGAAATCCGAGTCCTTTTGACCAAGTTATGGGCTTTTAAAGATGGAGAGAGGGCCCATTTCTGTAAAAATTCGCTAAATTCAAATTATTGACATAAAAACGGTCATATTTTTTACTACCTTTAAAGCTATATATTTTAAAGCAGATAACAACATAATCATTCCACAAGCCCGTAAAGGTATGCCATATCACAATCCGAGTCCTTTTGACCAAGTTATTGGCTTTTAAATGGAGAGAAGGCCCATTTCTGTAAGCCGCAAAAATAAAATCAATGACATAAAAACGGTCACATTTTGTACTACCCTTAAAGCTATATATTTTAATTCAGATAACAACATAATCATTCCACAAGCCCATAAAGGTATGCCATATCGAAATCCGAGTCCTTTTGACCAAGTTATGGGCTTTCAAAGATGGAGAGTAGGCCCATTTCTGTAAGCCTTCGCAAAATTAAAATCAATGACATAAAAAGGGTCATACTTTTTACTACCTTTAAAGCTATTTATTTTAATGCAAATAACAACAAATTCATTCCACAAACTGATAACCAAGTTTTGTGTTTTTAAAGAGGCAGAGAAGGCCCATTTCTGTAAACCTTCGCAAAACTAAAATCAATGACATAAAATCGTTCATATTTTTTACTACCTTTAAAGCTATATATTTTAATGCAGATAACAACATAATCATTTCACAAGCCCATGAAGGTATGCCATATCGAAATCCGAGTCCGTTTGACCAAGTTATGGGCTTTCAAAGATGGAGAGTAGGCCCATTTCTGTAAGCCTTCGCAAAATTAAAATCAATGACATAAAAACGGTCATATTTTTTACTACCTTTAAAGTTATATATTTTAATGCAGATAACAACATAATCATTCCACAAGCCCATAAAGGTATGCCATATCGAAATCCGAGTCCTTTTGACCAAGTTATGGGCTTTTAAATATGGAGAGAAAGCCCATTTCTGTAAACCTTCTCAAAATTAAAATCAATGAAATAAAAACGGTCATAGTTTTTACTACCTTTAAAGTTATATATTTTAATGCAGATAACAACATAATCATTCCACAAGCCCATAAAGGTATGCCATATCGAAATCCGAGTCCTTTTGACCAAGTTATGGGCTTTTAAATATGGAGAGAAGGCTCGTTTCTGTAAACCGCAAAAATAATATCAATGACATAAAAACGGTCATATTTTTTACTACCTTTAAAGTAATATATTTTAATGCAGATAACAACATAATCATTCCACAAGCCCATAAAGGTATGCCATATCGAAATCCGAGTCCTTTTGACCAAGTTATGGGCTTTCAAAGATGGAGAGAAGGTCCATTTCTGTAAACCTTCGCAAAATTAAAATCAATGACATAAAAACGGTGATATTTTTTACTACCTTTAAAGCTATATATTTTAATGCAGATAACAACATAATCATTCCACAAACCCATAAATGTATGCCATATCGAAATCCGAGTCCTTCTGACCAAGTTATGGGCTTTTAAAGATGGAGAGAAGGCCCATTTCTGTAAACCTTTGCACAATTAAAATCAATGACATAAAAACGGTCACATTTTTTACTACCCTTAAAGCTATATATTTTATTGCAGATAACAACATAATCATTCCACAAGCCCATAAAGGTATGCCATATCGAAATCCGAGTCCTTTTGACCAAGTTATGGGCTTTTAAAGATGGAGAGAGGGCCCATTTCTGTAAAAATTCGCAAAATTCAAATTATTGACATAAAAACGGTCATATTTTTTACTACCTTTAAAGCTATATATTTTAAAGCAGATAACAACATAATCATTCCACAAGCCCGTAAAGGTATGCCATATCACAATCCGAGTCCTTTTGACCAAGTTATGGGCTTTTAAATGGAGAGAAGGCCCATTTCTGTAAGCCGCAAAAATAAAATCAATGACATAAAAACGGTCACATTTTGTACTACCCTTAAAGCTATATATTTTAATTCAGATAACAACATAATCATTCCACAAGCCCATAAAGGTATGCCATATCGAAATCCGAGTCCTTTTGACCAAGTTATGGGCTTTCAAAGATGGAGAGTAGGCCCATTTCTGTAAGCCTTCGCAAAATTAAAATCAATGACATAAAAAGGGTCATACTTTTTACTACCTTTAAAGCTATTTATTTTAATGCAAATAACAACAAATTCATTCCACAAACTGATAACCAAGTTTTGTGTTTTTAAAGAGGCAGAGAAGGCCCATTTCTGTAAACCTTCGCAAAACTAAAATCAATGACATAAAATCGTTCATATTTTTTACTACCTTTAAAGCTATATATTTTAATGCAGATAACAACATAATCATTTCACAAGCCCATGAAGGTATGCCATATCGAAATCCGAGTCCGTTTGACCAAGTTATGGGCTTTCAAAGATGGAGAGTAGGCCCATTTCTGTAAGCCTTCGCAAAATTAAAATCAATGACATAAAAACGGTCATATTTTTTACTACCTTTAAAGTTATATATTTTAATGCAGATAACAACATAATCATTCCACAAGCCCATAAAGGTATGCTATATCGAAATCCGAGTCCTTTTGACCAAGTTATGGGCTTTTAAATATGGAGAGAAAGCCCATTTCTGTAAACCTTCTCAAAATTAAAATCAATGAAATAAAAACGGTCATAGTTTTTACTACCTTTAAAGTTATATATTTTAATGCAGATAACAACATAATCATTCCACAAGCCCATAAAGGTATGCCATATCGAAATCCGAGTCCTTTTGACCAAGTTATGGGCTTTTAAATATGGAGAGAAGGCTCGTTTCTGTAAACCGCAAAAATAATATCAATGACATAAAAACGGTCATATTTTTTACTACCTTTAAAGTAATATATTTTAATGCAGATAACAACATAATCATTCCACAAGCCCATAAAGGTATGCCATATCGAAATCCGAGTCCTTTTGACCAAGTTATGGGCTTTCAAAGATGGAGAGAAGGTCCATTTCTGTAAACCTTCGCAAAATTAAAATCAATGACATAAAAACGGTGATATTTTTTACTACCTTTAAAGCTATATATTTTAATGCAGATAACAACATAATCATTCCACAAACCCATAAAGGTATGCCATATCGAAATCCGAGTCCTTCTGACCAAGTTATGGGCTTTTAAAGATGGAGAGAAGGCCCATTTCTGTAAACCTTTGCACAATTAAAATCAATGACATAAAAACGGTCACATTTTTTACTACCCTTAAAGCTATATATTTTATTGCAGATAACAACATAATCATTCCACAAGCCCATAAAGGTATGCCATATCGAAATCCGAGTCCTTTTGACCAAGTTATGGGCTTTCAAAGATGGAGAGAAGGCCCATTTCTGAAAACCTTCGCAAAATTAAAATCAATGACATAAAAACGGTCATATTTTTTACTACCTTTAGAGCTATATATTTTAATGCAGATAACAACATAATCATTCCACAAGCCCATAACGGTATGCCATATTGAAATCCGAGTCCTTTTGACCAAGTTATGGGCTTTTAAAGATGGAGAGAAGGCCCATTTCTGGCCCTTCGCAAAAATAAAATCAATGACATAAAAACTATAGTAGTATAAACTGCTATATTTATTAGAACACTTTATTAAACTTGTCTGTTCTCTTTCACTTCTTATTCGCAATGCCCGGTTTTTACATAGCGTCGGTTTAACATTCGATTACTTGAAGTTGGGTGCGATCAATATCGATACTTAACATTTTAGCAGAGTTGCCAGTTTGGCCACTTTACAACAGGAGATACTTTTAGAAGCTAACGACTATTAAACAGCTATCCGTTACATTCAAATACTAGTTGCTATACATTTACATTAAAGAGTTATACTTAATTATACTTATATCCAGTTACTTATCCTTCTACAAAACGGTCATATTTTTTACTACCTTTAAAGTAATATATTTTAATGCAGATAACAACATAATCATTCCACAAGCCCATAAAGGTATGCCATATCGAAATCCGAGTCCTTTTGACCAAGTTATGGGCTTTCAAAGATGGAGAGAAGGCCCATTTCTGTAAGCCTTCGCAAAATTAAAATCAATGACATAAAAACGGTCATATTTTTTACTACCTTTAAAGCTATATATTTT
Source organism: Drosophila subpulchrella (assembly GCF_014743375.2). Taxonomy (NCBI): domain Eukaryota; kingdom Metazoa; phylum Arthropoda; class Insecta; order Diptera; family Drosophilidae; genus Drosophila; species Drosophila subpulchrella. The sequence goes on along the minus strand of NW_023665508.1, from coordinate 78,941 downwards.
AATGCAGATAACAACATCATCATTCCACAAACCCATAAAGGTATGCCATATCGAAATCCGAGTCCGTCTGACCAAGTTATGGGCTTTTAAAGATGGAGAGAAGGCCCATTTCTGTAAGCCTTTGCAAAATTAAAATCAATGACATAAAAACGGTCACATTTTTTACTACCCTTAAAGCTATATATTTTAATGCAGATAACAACATAATCATTCCACAAGCCCATAAAGTTATGCCATATCGAAATCCGAGTCCTTTTGACCAAGTTATGGGCTTTCAAAGATGGAGAGAAGGCCCATTTCTGTAAACCTTCGCAAAATTTAAATCAATGACATAAAAACGGTCATATTTTTTACTACCTTTAGAGCTATATATTTTAATGCAGATAACAACATAATCATTCCACAAGCCCATAAAGGTATGCCATATTGAAATCCGAGTCCTTTTGACCAAGTTATGGGCTTTTAAAGATGGAGAGAAGGCCCATTTCTGGCCCTTCGCAAAAATAAAATCAATGACATAAAAACTATAGTAGTATAAACTGCTATATTTATTAGAACACTTTATTAAACTTGTCTGTTCTCCTTCACTTATTATTCGCAATGCCCGGTTTTTACATAGCGTCGGTTTAACATTCGATTACTTGAAGTTGGCTGCGATCAATATCGATACTTAACATTTTAGCAGAGTTGCCAGTTTGGCCACTTTACAACAGGAGATACTTTTAGAAGCTAACGACTATTAAACAGCTATCAGTTACATTCAAATACTAGTTGCTATACATTTACCTTAAAGAGTTATACTTAATTATACTTATATCCAGTTACTTATCCTACTACAAAACGGTCACATTTTTTACTACCTTTAAAGTTATATATTTTAATGCAGATAACAACATAATCATTCCACAAGCCCATAAAGGTATGCCATATCGAAATCCGAGTCCTTTTAACCAAGTTATTTGCTTTTAAATATGGAGAGAAGGCCCATTTCTGTAAACCTTCGCTAAATTTAAATCAATGACATAAAAACGGTCATATTTTTTACTACCCTTAAAGCTATATATTTATTTATTTATTTATTTATTTCGCCAACAGTTGGTACCTTAACTGGCTACTTGTCTATTACTAAACTAAATACTAAGGGACGAAAGGTAATTGTAAAGGGTTTTCTTAATTTATTCCCTAGGGGAGCATGGGTCCAGCCGCATGTGAGATGGAAGTTTGTTCCAGTAGAACAAGTCTCTACACAGAGGCTCATTAAAAGCATAGTTAGCTCTATATGCCGGAATAAAAAAAGGTTCAAATGACCTTAAAGACCTACCATGTACGGAAAAGCCTATGCTACTCAGCAATGCAGGGCAGTCTATTTTGGAGGACAGCAGGTCACAAATAAAAACTAGTACGCTAGTTGTTCTACGATCTTGTAGGGAAGAAAGGTGCACAAGTCGAGATTTCGCAGAGTAAGAGGGAACCGGGTCATTAAAGTTTAGAGAAAGAAGGGCAAAAGATAGGAATTTTTTTGAACACGCTCAATACGATTGATGTGTGTAGTACCAGTCGGACTCCAGACAAACGAAGCATATTCCAATCTGGACCTAATGAACGAAGAAAATAGGCTTAGTTTCGTGTACGGATCTTTAAATTGCGTGGAATTTCGTTTTACAAAACCATACATAGCGTATGCCTTTGGAATTATGTAATTTATGTGATCCATGAAAGTAAATTTGGTATCAAACATAACTCCTAGGTCCAGTGATTCATTTCTTAAGGAAAGAACATGGGAACTTGGAATAAGAGCTAAGGACATTAATTAATCGTTTGCTGTACCTAACGTAGAAACATTTTGACACGTTCAGAGGCAACTTATTACGAGAACACCAATTTCCCACTTTTACTAGGTCATTTTGAAGAAGTTCACTATCGGAGATTGAATTCACAGACCTAAATATTTTAAGATCGTCCGCAAACAACAGGAATTCAGAATTTGTTATGCAATAGCTTAAATCATTAATGAAGATGATGAATAGAAACGGGCCCAATGCACTTCCCTGAGGAAGGCCAGAAGTAGCCACATACGGGTTTGAGAAAACACCATTGCACTCTACTCTATAAATCCGCCCATCTAAATAAGATTTAAACCAATTTAATATTGATGAATGAAATCCCAATTTCTGCAATTTTGCCAATAAAGCATTATGGGAGACTTTGTCAAATGCTTTGGCGAAGTCGGTGTAGACTACATCAACTTGATGATGACTGATAAACGAGTGGATGCAAAAAAGATTAAACGTTGCTAAGTTAGTGGTAGTTGACCTTCCAGGCATAAAACCATGTTTGTTAGGACTGATGATCCGACCAGCAAGAAAAGTTAGCTGCTTAGCTACAATTCGTTCAAACATTTTTGAGACATTACTTAGCTTTGCAATTGGCCTAAAATTTGAAACAATATTTTTGTAACCAAACTTGAATATAGGAGAAACTGTGGCAAGTTGCCATCTATGCGCAAATACCCCAGTGGAAAGAGACTTGTTGAAGATCATTTTTAGGGGCTCACAAAGAACACCTATACAGTTTTTCAAAATAAATGGAGAAAGGCCATCGCAGTCTAATTTTCCTGAGTCGTTAAAACTCTCAGCCACCATATGACAGTCCAAATCAGTAACATCTAAACACCCAATATTTAGCATCGTGGCAATGGCACCGAATGAATCATCGTCATTCCACAGCGAGCTCGGTTCAAAGTTAGATGCAAAGTACTTAGCAAATAGATTAGCGACCCCAATATCAGAAGAAGCTGAAAGACTTTCATATGACATATGGAAAGGAAAGTAGGAGGTTGTACGTTTAGAATTGACAAAGTGCCAGAATGATTTAGGATTGGTAATTAGTTTACCCTCTATATCAGCAATATATTGGCTGTATAAGAATTTATTGAGGAACTCAAACTCACGCTTATGTTGTTTGTACCGATCAAAGTCAGCAGCTTCACCGCTTTCTATGTAGCGCTTATAGAATTTATTTCGGAGATTTTTGTATTTTTTTAGTCCTTGTGTGTACCATGGTAGTCTATAAGAACTTTGAACTCTAGTTTTAGCGTATATAGTAGAGAGAAAAAATATAAAAACTTCTTAGGTTGTATTCACATCCGCATGCGAGAGGACTTCCGCCCATCTGATATTAGAAATATCACTACGGATAGAATCTAAACTGCTAGAATTAATATAGGTAAGAGGCAAGCGAGAATTATTTGGTGAGAAAATATAACAAGTAATTAAGATTAATAGGGGCTTGTGATGAGCATCACACGCGGCTAGAGGATTATCGCTGCAGCATAGAGTAAGGCATAAGTCAGGGTGTACAAAAATTAGATCTAGAAGCTTATTTAAGTTATTAAAAACATGGTTAATCTGGACTAATCCCATACTAAGAAGCTCATCGATGACTAAGATTTCGTGGGGAAGATGCAGATTACTGGGAACCATTGCTGAAGACTCAAGATCATGAGCCCACACGAGCGAAGATAGGTTGAAGTCGCCCAAAACACATATATATTGGCCATCTTCCAGCTCCTGTTATAGGTGGGCAATGTTGTCCACATGCGCTTTATATAAATCAAAACTGCTGCTTGGGGGTATGTATGATACTGTCAGGAAAATTGTTTCCGTAGGACCAGCGAGAGATACACAGAGTTTGCGAGCAGAGAATCCTCGTTCTGGACACGAATAGCAATGCAACGCAGCTCACGCCGCACAGCAATTAAAACTCCGCCACCTCTGGAGCATCGTGTTTTAACGGAATCTCGATCCTTACGGAACACATGATAAAGATTTTTATCAAAGAATTCATTATCGAAGAAATCCATGTTGAGCCAGGTTTCAACAAAAATGATGACGTCATGATCACCATGAGACGTTGCCTGGTAAAGGGATTGAGCTTTCGTACGCATACCACCGATATTTTGAAAATAAATATTGAAATTTGTATTGTTAGCGCATATCCGGTCATCCATGGTCATGCTATCAATAACTGGTCCAGCATCATGGTCCGAATCCGTAAGAGGCCTCGCTGGGATTTTATCATAATTAATAAAATTATTTGTAAGAACCTTCAGTAAAGTAGTGGTACGGATACGAATAGGCTGGTGATCGGCGCTCCAAATATTAGGTGGGCAGTCAATATTAGCATTCAAGATATAACTGCACGCAGGTGAATCCACTCCTGGTAATAATGAGCGAGAACGTACTACAGCAGCCGCAGTCCATTGTTGTTGTTGATGGCGAAGGCATCTCCAGAGAGCACCTTCAGAGAGAGCACTCTGAGAGGCTCGCCATCCAGCCAAATGTGTCGATAAAAGTTGTTGTAGAAAGTCGAACGTCAGAAAGGTAGAGACGGAGAGCGCATAACTATTAGGCGATGAAGAGTAAGAATCCAGCCGACTTTCTAGGTACTTCCGGAGAGAGACGCAAGATGATGAGAGCGCAACTCCGAGGAGCGCGCCGATATTAGAGCCAGGCGGACGGCGAAAGTCGCGCACAGCGGACAACAAAAGCTCCAGCTGATGTTGTTGATGGTGCAACGGGAGAGAGGCGCAAGATGATGAGAGCGCAACTCCGAGGAGCGCGCCGATATTAGAACCAGGTGGACTGCGAACGCCTCGCAAAGCAAACAACAAAATCTCCGGCTGATGTTGTTGATGAAGCATCAGGAGAGCAACGGAAAATGATGTGAGCGGACGGCGAATGTCGCACAAACTGGACAAGAAAAGCTCCGGCTGATGTTGTCGATGGTGCGTTAGGAGAGAGTCAGAAGATGAAGAGAGCGCAGTGAGAAAGGCAAGCAGCTGCCGATGTTGTTGCGAAAACGACTCCGACAAATGAGGAAAGGCTTGCAGACGATGTCCCGCAAAAGTATCGACGCCAGTGGTGTCGAACACTAGGGGTTTTTTGATGGCTGACTTGATGATGAAGTTTGTCCAGGCTCCGGCAAATTAGATAAAATTCCATCCCCTACCACAATGGCCCGTTCTCTATGAATAAATCTTTTGACCTTAACTGAGTTCGGCCAGAAATCGTTTTTGAAGACTATATCGTAAAGCTGATCGGGGATACCAAGCTTGAAATTTACAAACTTCAAAGTTGTAACGTCAAAATCTTTTTTTACAAGTTTTGCACAAGTGAGAGAACTAGCATCTACCCTAAGCTTGGTGGACACATATTTTAAAACAGCATTCGGCTCTGTATCAGTTGCAAACTTTCTTCTTCTTGGTCGGCAAAAAATGAAGGTCTTCGCCATTAGGAGCCACTCCAACAACATGTTTATTGGGCTTGTTGTTGTTCCTTCTCCTCTTATTTCGAACTTGTATGAAATTTCCTCTCTCCATATCCAGAGCATGATTAGAAGGGTCAACGACCGCGGAAGCCGTAGCAGCAGCAGCCGCATATGACTGGGGAGCTGCAGCTACGTTGGTAGGCCTCGGTAGACGAGGTGTGGGATTCACATTCTGATTCAACGCCTCCAAGAATTTATTTTGAAGGCCCTGATATAAGCGCTCCAGGGCTTTCAATTTATCATCGAATTCATCTATTTTAGAATGCGAATCATTCGCAACCACACAGCTATCACATTGCCACAGTATATTTGGATTTAATAGGAGTTTGAGCACATCATCCGGTAGGGCTACGCAAGAAGTATGATAGGCGCGACGGCACAAAGAAGAGCAGCGAATAGCATCCGCGAAGCTGGGCCAATGTAACATCGGTTTTGCACTCGGGACAGCGGGGAAGTAACATAGCGAGAATTTTAAGCACGTCTTGACGCAAAGAAAGCTAGATGACGACTAATTTTTTAATGCAGATAACAACATAATCATTCCACAAGCCCATAAAGGTATACCATACGAAGTCCGAGTCCTTTTGACCAAGTTCTGGGCTTTTAAAGATGTAGAGAAGGCCCATTTCTGTAAGCCTTTGCAAAATTTAAATCAATGACATAAAAACGGTCATATTTTTTACTACCTTTAAAGCTATATATTTTAATGCAGATAACAACATAATCATTTCACAAACCCATAAAGGTATGCCATATCGAAATCCGAGTCCTTTTGACCAAGTTATGTGTTTTTAAAGATGGAGAGAAGGCCCATTTCTGTAAACCTTCGCAAAATTAAAATCAATGACATAAAAACGGTCATATTTTTTACTACCCTTAAAGCTATATATTTTAATGCAGATAACAACATAATCATTTCACAAACCCATTAAGGTATGCCATATCGAAATCCGAGTCCTTTTGACCAAGTTATGGGCTTTTAAAGATGGAGAGAAGGCCCATTTCTGGCCCTTCGAAAAAATAAAATCAATGACATAAAAACGGTCATATTTTTTACTACCTTTAAAGTTATATATTTTAATGCAGATAACAACATAATAATTCCACGAGCCCATAAAGGTATGCAGTATCGAAATCCGAGTCCTTTTGACCAAGTTATGGGATTTAAATATGGAGAGAAGGCCCATTTCTGTAAACCTTCGCAAAATTAAAATCAATGACATAAAAACGGTCATATTTTTTACTACCTTTAAAGCTATATATTTTAATGCAGATAACAACATAATCATTCCACAAGCCCATAAAGGTATGCCATATCGAAATCCGAGTCCTTTTGACCAAGTTATGGGCTTTTAAATATGGAGAGAAGGCCCATTTCTGTAAACCTTCGCAAAATTAAAATCAATGACATAAAAACGGTCATATTTTTTACTACCTTTAAAGCTATATATTTTAATGCAGATAACAACATAACCATTCCACAAGCCCATAAAGGTATGCCATATCGAAATCCGAGTCCTTTTGACCAAGTTATGTGTTTTTAAAGATGGAGAGAAGGCCCATTGCTGTAAACCTTCGCAAAATTAAAATCAATGACATAAAAACGGTCATATTTTTTACTACCCTTAAAGCTATATATTTTAATGCAGATAACAACATAATCATTCCACAAGCCCATAAAGGTATGCCATATCGAAATCCGAGTCCTTTTGACCAAGTTATGGGCTTTTAAATATGGAGAGAAGGCCCATTTCTGTAAACCTTCGCAAAATTAAAATCAATGACATAAAAACGGTCATATTTTTTACTACCTTTAAAGCTTTATATTTTAATGCAGATAACAACATCATCATTCCACAAACCCATAAAGGTATGCCATATCGAAATCCGAGTCCTTTTGACCAAGTTATGGGCTTTTAAAGATAGAGAGAAGGCCCATTTCTGGAAACCTTTGCAAAATTGCAAAAATCAATGACATAAAAACGGTCACATTTTGTAATACCCTTAAAGCTATATATTTTAATGCAGATAGCAACATAATCATTCCACAAGACCATAAAGGTATGCCATATCGAAATCCGAGTTCTTTTGACCAAGTTATGGGCTTTCAAAGATGGAGAGAAGGCCCATTTCTGTAAGCCTTCGCAAAACTAAAATCAATGACATAAAAACGGTCATATTTTTTACTACCTTTAAAGCTATATATTTAAATGCAGATAACAACATAATCATTCCCAAACCCATAAAGGTATGCCATATCGAAATCCGAGTCCTTTTGACCAAGTTATGTGTTTTTAAAGATGGAGAGAAGGCCCATTTCTGTAAACCTTCGCAAAATTAAAATCAATGACATAAAAACGGTCACATTTTTTACTACCCTTAAAGCTATATATTTTAATGCAGATAACAACATAATCATTCCACAAGCCCATAAAGGTATGCCATATCGAAATCCGAGTCCTTTTGACCAAGTTATGGGCTTTTAAATATGGAGAGAAGGCCCATTTCTGTAAACCTTCGCAAAATTAAAATCAATGACATAAAAACGGTCATATTTTTTACTACCCTTAAAGCTTTATATTTTAATGCAGATAACAACATAATCATTCCACAAGCCCTTAAAGGTATGCCATATCGAAATCCGAGTCCTTTTGACCAAGTTATGGGCTTTTAAAGATAGAGAGAAGGCCCATTTCTGTAAACCTTTGCAAAATTAAAATCAATTACATGAAAACGGTCATATTTTTTATTACCTTTAAAGCTAAATATTTTAATGCAGATAACAACATAATCATTCCACAAACCCATAAAGGTATGCAATATCGAAGTCCGAGTCCCTTTGACCAAGTTATGGGCTTTTAAAGATGGAGAGACATAAAAACGGTCATATTTTTTACTACCTTTAAAGCTATATATTTTAATGCAGATAACAACATAATCATTCCACAAGCCCATAAAGGTATGCCATATCGAATTCCGAGTCCTTTTGACCAAGTTATGGGCTTTTAAATATGGAGAGAAGGCCCATATCTGTAAACCTTCTAATAATTAAAATCAATGAAAAAAACGGTCATATTTTTTAGTACCTTTAAAGCTATATATTTTAATGCAGATAACAACATAATCATTCCACAAACCCATAAAGGTATGCAATATCGAAGTCCGAGTCCTTTTGACCAAGTTATGGGCTTTTAAAGATGAAGAGACATAAAAACGGTCATATTTTTTACTACCTTTAAAGTTATAAATTTTAATGCAGATAACAATATAATCATTCCACAAGCCCATAAAGGTACGCCATATCGAAATCCGAGTCCTTTTGACCAAATTATGGGCTTTTAAAGATGGAGAGAAGGCCCGTTTCTGTAAGCCTTCGCAAAAATAAAATCAGTGACATAAAAACGGTCATATTTTTTACTACCTTTAAAGCTATATATTTTAATGCAGATAGCAACATAATCATTCCACAAGCCCATAAAGGTATGCCATATCTAAATCCGAGTCCTTTTGACCAAGTTATGGGCTTTAAAAAATGGAGAGAAGGCCCATTTCTGTAAACCTTTGCAAAATTAAAATCAATGACATAAAAACGGTCACATTTTTTACTACCCTTAAAGCTATATATTTTAATGCAGATAGCAAAATAATCATTCCACAAGCCCATAAAGGTATGCCATATCGAAATCCGAGTTCTTTTGACCAAGTTATGGGCTTTTAAATATGAAGAGAAGGCCCATTTCTGTAAACCTTCGCAAAATTAAAATCAATGACATAAAAACGGTCATATTTTTTACTACCTTTAAAGCTTTATATTTTAATGCAGATAACAACATAATCATTCCACAAGCCCTTAAAGGTATGCCATATCGAAATCCGAGTCCTTTTGACCAAGTTATGGGCTTTTAAAGATAGAGAGAAGGCCCATTTCTGTAAACCTTTGCAAAATTAAAATCAATTACATAAAAACGGTCATATTTTTTATTACCTTTAAAGCTAAATATTTTAATGCAGATAACAACATAATCATTCCACAAACCCATAAAGGTATGCAATATCGAAGTCCGAGTCCCTTTGACCAAGTTATGGGCTTTTAAAGATGGAGAGACATAAAAACGGTCATATTTTTTACTACCTTTAAAGCTATATATTTTAATGCAGATAACAACATAATCATTCCACAAGCCCATAAAGGTATGCCATATCGAATTCCGAGTCCTTTTGACCAAGTTATGGGCTTTTAAATATGGAGAGAAGGCCCATTTCTGTAAACCTTCGCAAAATTAAAAAAATCAATGACATAAAAACGGTCATATTGTTTACTACCTTTAAAGCTATATATTTTAATGCAGATAACAACATAATCATTCCACAAGCCCATAAAGGTATGCCATATCGAAATCCGAGTCCTTTTGACCAAGTTATGGGCTTTCAAAGATGGAGAGAAGGCCCATATCTGTAAACCTTCTAAAAATTAAAATCAATGAAAAAAACGGTCATATTTTTTACTACCTTTAAAGCTATATATTTTAATGCAGATAACAACATAATCATTCCACAAACCCATAAAGGTATGCAATATCGAAGTCCGAGTCCTTTTGACCAAGTTATGGGCTTTTAAAGATGAAGAGACATAAAAACGGTCATATTTTTTACTACCTTTAAAGTTATAAATTTTAATGCAGATAGCAAAATAATCATTCCACAAGCCCATAAAGGTATGCCATATCGAAATCCGAGTTCTTTTGACCAAGTTATGGGCTTTCAAAGATGGAGAGAAGGCCCATTTCTGTAAGCCTTCGCAAAACTAAAATCAATGACATAAAAACGGTCATTTTTTTTACTACCTTAAAAGCTATATATTTAAATGCAGATAACAACATGATCATTCCACAAACCCATAAAGGTATGCCATATCGAAATCCGAGTCCTTTTGACCAAGCTATGGGCTTTTAAGGATGGAGAGAAAGCCCATTTCTGGCCCTTCGCAAAAATAAAATCAATGACAAAAACGGTCATACTTTGTACTACCTTTAAAGTTATATATTTTAATGCAGATAACAACATAATCATTCCACAAGCCCATTAAGGCATGCCATATCGAAATCCGAGTCCTTTTGAACAAGTTATGGGCTCTTAAATATGGAGAGAAGGCCCATTTCTGCAATCCTTCGCAAAATTAAAATCAATGACATAAAAACGGTCATATTTTTTACTACCTTTAAAGCTATATATTTTAATGTAGATAACAACATAATCATTCCACAAGACCATAAAGGTATACCATACGAAGTCCGAGTCCTTTTGACCAAGTTATGGGCTTTTAAAAATGGAGAGAAGGCCCATTTCTGTAAGCCTTTGCAAAATTAAAATCAATGACATAAAGACGGTCATATTTTTTACTAGCTTTTAAGCTATATATTTTAATGCAGATGTCACTACCCTTAAAGCTATATATTTTAATGCAGATAACAACATAATCATTCCACAAGCCCATAAAGGTATGCCATATCGAAATCCGAGTCCTTTTGACCAAGTTATGGGCTTTTAAAGATGGAGAGAAGGCCCATTTCTGGCCCTTCGCAAAAATGAAATCAATGACATAAAAACGGTCATATTTTTTACTACCTTTAAAGTTGTATATTTTAATGCAGATAACAACATAATCATTCCACAAGCCCATAAAGGTATGCCATATCGAAATCCGAGTCCTATTGACCAAGTTATGGGCTTTTAAATATGGAGAGAAGGCCCATTTCTGTAAACTTTACTACCCTTAAAGCTATATATTTTAATGCAGATAGCAACATAATCATTCCACAAGCCAATAAAGGTATGCCATATCGAAATCCGAGTTCTTTTGACCAAGTTATGGGCTTTAAAAGATGGAGAGAAGGCCCATTTCTGTAAGCCTTCGCAAAACTAAAATCAATGACATAAAAACGGTCATATTTTTTACTACCTTAAAAGCTATATATTTAAATGCAGATAACAACATAATCATTCCACAAACCCATAAAGGTATGCCATATCGAAATCCGAGTCCTTTTGACCAAGTTATGGGCTTTTAAAGATGGAGAGAAAGCCCATTTCTGGCCCTTCGCAAAAATAAAATCAATGAAAAAAAACGGTCATACTTTGTACTACCTTTAAAGTTATATATTTTAATGCAGATAACAACATAATCATTCCACAAGCCCATTAAGGCATGCCATATCGAAATCCGAGTCCTTTTGAACAAGTTATGGGCTCTTAAATATGGAGAGAAGGCCCATTTCTGCAATCCTTCGCAAAATTAAAATCAATGACATAAAAACGGTCATATTTTTTACTACCTTTAAAGCTATATATTTTAATGCAGAAACCAACATAATCATTCCACAAACCCATAAAGGTATGCCATATCGAAACCCGAGTCTTTTTGACCAAGTTATGGGCTTTTAAAGATGGAGAGAAGGCCCATTTCTGTAAGCCTTCGCAAAATTAAAATCAATGACATAAAAACGGTCATATTTTTTACTACCTTTAAAGCTATATATTTTAATGCAGATAACAACATAATCATTCCACAAGCCCTTAAAGGTATGCCATATCGAAATCCGAGTCCTTTTGACCAAGTTATGGGCTTTTAAAGATGGAGGGAAGGCCCATTTCTGTAAACCTTTGCAAAATTAAAATCAATGACATAAAAACGGTCACATATTTTACTACCCTTAAAGCTATATATTTTAATGCAGATAACAACATAATCATTCCACAAGCCCTTAAAGGTATGCCATATCGAAATCCGAGTCCTTAAGTCCATAAAAACGGTCATATTTTTTACTACCTTTAAAGTTATATATTTTAATGCAGATAACAACATAATCATTCCACAAGCCCTTAAAGGTATGCCATATCGAAATCCGAGTCCTTTTGACCAAGTTATGGGCTTTTAAAGATGGAGGGAATGCCCATTTCTGTAAGCCTTTGCAAAATTAAAATCAATGACATAACAACGGTCATATTTTTTACTAGCTTTTAAGCTATATATTTTAATGCAGATAACAACATAATCATTCCACAAGCCCATAAAGGTATGCCATATCGAAATCCGAGTCCTTTTGACCAAGTTATGGGCTTTTAAAGATGGAGAGAAGGCCCATTTCTGTAAACCTTTGATAATTTTAATCAATGACATAAAAACGGTTACAGTTTATACTACCCTTAAAGCTATATATTTTAATGCAGATAACAACATAATCATTCCACAGGCCCATAAAAGTAACAAAAGATAACAACATAATCATTCCACAAACCCATAAAGGTATGCCATATCGAAATCCCAGTCCTTTTGACCAAGTTATGGGCTTTTAAAGATGGAGAGAAGGCCCATTTCTGGCCCTTCGCAAAATTAAAATCAATGACATAAAAACGGTCACATTTTTTACTACCCTTAAAGCTATATATTTTAATGCAGATAACAACATAATCATTCCACAAGCCCATAAAGGTATGCCATATCGAAATCCGAGTCCTTTTGACCAAGTTATGGGCTTTTAAAGATGGAGAGAAGGCCCATTTCTGGCCCTTCGCAAAAATGAAATCAATGACATAAAAACGGTCATATTTTTTACTACCTTTAAAGTTGTATATTTTAATGCAGATAACAACATAATCATTCCACAAGCCCAAAAAGGTATGCCATATCGAAATCCGAGTCCTATTGACCAAGTTATGGGCTTTTAAATATGGAGAGAAGGCCCATTTCTGTAAACCTTACTACCCTTAAAGCTATATATTTTAATGCAGATAGCAACATAATCATTCCACAAGCCAATAAAGGTATGCCATATCGAAATCCGAGTTCTTTTGACCAAGTTATGGGCTTTAAAAGATGGAGAGGAGGCCCATTTCTGTAAGCCTTCGCAAAACTAAAATCAATGACATAAAAACGGTCATATTTTTTACTACCTTAAAAGCTATATATTTAAATGCAGATAACAACATAATCATTCCACAAACCCATGAAGGTATGCCATATCGAAATCCGAGTCCTTTTGACCAAGTTATGGGCTTTCAAAGATGGAGAGAAAGCCCATTTCTGGCCCTTCGCAAAAATAAAATCAATGACAAAAAACGGTCATACTTTGTACTACCTTTAAAGTTATATATTTTAATGCAGATAACAACATAATCATTCCACAAGCCCATAAAGGCATGCCATATCGAAATCCGAGTCCTTTTGAACAAGTTATGGGCTCTTAAATATGGAGAGAAGGCCCATTTCTGCAATCCTTCGCAAAATTAAAATCAATGACATAAAAACGGTCATATTTTTTACTACCTTTAAAGCTATATATTTTAATGCAGATAACAACATAATCATTCCACAAACCCATAAAGGTATACCATACGAAGTCCGAGTCCTTTTGACCAAGTTATGGGCTTTTTAAGATGGAGAGAAGGCCCATTTCTGTAAGCCTTTGCAAAATTAAAATCAATGACATAAAGACGGTCATATTTTTTACTAGCTTTTAAGCTATATATTTTAATGCAGATAACAACATAATCATTTCACAAGCCCATAAAGGTATGCCATATCGAAATCCGAGTCCTTTTGACCAAGTTATGGGCTTTTAAAGATGGAGAGAAGGACCATTTCTGGCCCTTCGCAAAATTAAGAACAATGACATAAAAACGGTCATATTTTTTAGTACCCTTAAAGCTATATATTTTAATGCAGATAACAACATAATCATTCCACAAACCCATAAAGGTATGCCATATCGCAATCCGAGTCCTTTTGACCAAGTTATGGGCTTTTAAAGATGGAGAGAAGGCCCATTTCTGGCCCTTCGCAAAAATAAAATCAATGACATAAAAACGGTCATATTTTTCACTACCTTTAAAGCTATATATTTTAATGCAGATAACAACATAATCATTCCACAAGCCCATAAAGGTATGCCATATCTAAATCCGAGTCCTTTTGACCAAGTTATGGGCTTTCAAAGATGGAGAGAAGGCCCATTTCTGTAAACCTTTGCAAAATTAAAATCAATGCCATAATAACGGTCACATTTTTTACTAGCCTTAAAGCTATATATTTTAATGCAGATAACAACATAATCATTCCACAAGCCCATAAAGGTATGCCATATCCAAATCCGAGTCCTTTTGACCAAGCTATATATTATGAGCTTTGAAAGATGGAGAGAAGGCCCATTTCTGTAAGCCTTCGCAAAATTAAGATCAATGACATAAGAACGGTCATATTTTTTACTACCTTTAAAGCTATATATTTTAATGCAGATAACAACATAATCATTCCAGAAGCCCATAAAGGTATGCCATATCGAAATCCGAGTCCTTTTGACCAAGTTATGGGCTTTTAAATATGGAGAGAAGGCCCATTTCTGTAAACCTTCGCAAGATTTAAATCAATGACATAAAAACGGTCATAATTTTTACTACCTTTAAAGCTATATATTTTAATGCAGATAACAACATAATCATTCCACAAGCCCATAAAGGTATGCCATATCGAAATCCGAGTCCTTTTGACCAAGTTATGGGCTTTCAAAGATGGAGAGAAGGCCCATTTCTGTAAACCTTCGCAAAATTAAAATCAATGACATAGAAACGGTTACATTTTTTACTACCTTTAAAGCTATATATTTTAATGTATATAACAACATAATCATTCCACAAACCCATAAAGGTATGCCATATCGAAATCCGAGTCCCTTTGACCAAGTTATGGGCTTTTAAAGATGGAGAGAAGGACCATTTCTGGCCCTTCGCAAAATTAAGATCAATGACATAAAAACGGTCATATTTTTTAGTACCCTTAAAGCTATATATTTTAATGCAGATAACAACATAATCATTCCACAAGCCCATAAAGGTATGCCATATCGAAATCCGAGTCCTTTTGACCAAGTTATGGGCTTTTAAAGATGGAGAGAAGGACCATTTCTGGCCCTTCGCAAAATTAAGATCAATGACATAAAAACGGTCATATTTTTTAGTACCCTTAAAGCTATATATTTTAATGCAGATAACAACATAATCATTCCACAAACCCATAAAGGTATGCCATATCAAAATCCGAGTCCTTTTGACCAAGTTATGGGCTTTTAAAGATGGAGAGAATGCCCATTTCTGGCCCTTCGCAAAAATAAAATCAATGACATAAAAACGGTCATTTTTTTTACTACCTTTAAAGTTATATATTTTAATGCAGATAACAACATAATCATTCCACAAGCCCATAAAGGTATGCCATATCGAAATCCGAGTCCTTTTGACCAAGTTATGGGCTTTTAAAGATGGAGAGAAAGCCCATTTCTGGCCCTTCGCAAAAATAAAATCAATGACATAAAAACGGTCATTTTTTTTACTACCTTTAAAGCTATATATTTTAATGCAGATAGCAACATAATCATTCCACAAGCCAATAAAGGTATGCCATATCGAAATCCGAGTTCTTTTGACCAAGTTATGGGCTTTCAAAGATGGAGAGAAAGCCCATTTCTGTAAGCCTTCGCAAAACTAAAATCAATGACATAAAAACGGTCATAATTTTTACTACCTTTAAAGCTATATATTTTAATGCAGATAACAACATAATCATTCCACAAGCCCTTAAAGGTATGCCATATCGAAATCCGAGTCCTTTTGACCAAGTTATGGGCTTTTAAAGATGGAGGGAAGGCCCATTTCTGTAAACCTTTGCAAAATTAAAATCAATGACATAAAAACGGTCACATATTTTACTACCCTTAAAGCTATATATTTTAATGCAGATAACAACATAATCATTCCACAAGCCCATAAAGGTATGCCATATCGAAATCCGAGTCCTTAAGTCCATAAAAACGGTCATATTTTTTACTACCTTTAAAGTTATATATTTTAATGCAGATAACAACATAATCATTCCACAAGCCCTTAAAGGTATGCCATATCGAAATCCGAGTCCTTTTGACCAAGTTATGGGCTTTTAAAGATGGAGGGAAGGCCCATTTCTGTAAGCCTTTGCAAAATTAAAATCAATGACATAAAGACGGTCATATTTTTTACTAGCTTTTAAGCTATATATTTTAATGCAGATAACAACATAATCATTCCACAAGCCCATAAAGGTATGCCATATCGAAATCCGAGTCCCTTTGACCAAGTTATGGGCTTTTAAAGATGGAGAGAAGGCCCATTTCTGTAAACCTTTGATAATTTTAATCAATGACATAAAAACGGTTACAGTTTATACTACCCTTAAAGCTATATATTTTAATGCAGATAACAACATAATCATTCCACAGGCCCATAATAGTAACGAAAGATAACAACATAATCATTCCACAAACCCATAAAGGTATGCCATATCGAAATCCTAGTCCTTTTGACCAAGTTATGGGCTTTTAAAGATGGAGAGAAGGCCCATTTCTGGCCCTTCGCAAAATTAAAATCAATGACATAAAAACGGTCACATTTTTTACTACCCTTAAAGCTATATATTTTAATGCAGATAACAACATAATCATTCCACAAGCCCATAAAGGTATGCCATATCGAAATCCGAGTCCTTTTGACCAAGTTATGGGCTTTTAAATATGGAGAGAAGGCCCATTTCTGTAAACCTTCGCCAAATTAAAATCAATGACATAAAAACGGTCATAATTTTTACTACCTTTAAAGCTATATATTTTAATGCAAATAACAACATAATCATTCCACAAGCCCATAAAGGTATGCCATATCGAAATCCGAGTCCTTTTGACCAAGTTATGGGCTTTTAAAGATGGAGAGAAGGCCCATTTCTGTAAACCTTTGCAAAATTAAAATCAATGACATAAAAACGGTCACATTTTTTACTACCCTTAAAGCTATTTATTTTAATGCAGATAACAACATAATCATTCCACAAGCCCATAAAGGTATGCCATATCGAAATCCATGTCCTTTTGACCAAGTTATGGGCTTTCAAAGATGGAGAGAAGGCCCATTTCTGTAAACCTTCGCCAAATTAAAATCAATGACATTAAAACGGTCATATTTTTTACTACCTTTAAAGCTATATATTTTAATGCAGATAACAACATAATCATTCCACAAACCCATAAAGGTATACCATACGAAGTCCGAGTCCTTTTGACCAAGTTATGGGCTTTTTAAGATGGAGAGAAGGCCCATTTCTGTAAGCCTTTGCAAAATTAAAATCAATGACATAAAGACGGTCATATTTTTTACTAGCTTTTAAGCTATATATTTTAATGCAGATAACAACATAATCATTCCACAAGCCCATAAAGGTATGCCATATCGAAATCCGAGTCCTTTTGACCAAGTTATGGGCTTTTAAAGATGGAGAGAAGGACCATTTCTGGCCCTTCGCAAAATTAAGAACAATGACATAAAAACGGTCATATTTTTTAGTACCCTTAAAGCTATATATTTTAATGCAGATAACAACATAATCATTCCACAAACCCATAAAGGTATGCCATATCGCAATCCGAGTCCTTTTGACCAAGTTATGGGCTTTTAAAGATGGAGAGAAGGCCCATTTCTGGCCCTTCGCAAAAATAAAATCAATGACATAAAAACGGTCATATTTTTCACTACCTTTAAAGCTATATATTTTAATGCAGATAACAACATAATCATTCCACAAGCCCATAAAGGTATGCCATATCTAAATCCGAGTCCTTTTGACCAAGTTATGGGCTTTCAAAGATGGAGAGAAGGCCCATTTCTGTAAACCTTTGCAAAATTAAAATCAATGCCATAATAACGGTCACATTTTTTACTAGCCTTAAAGCTATATATTTTAATGCAGATAACAACATAATCATTCCACAAGCCCATAAAGGTATGCCATATCCAAATCCGAGTCCTTTTGACCAAGCTATATATTATGAGCTTTGAAAGATGGAGAGAAGGCCCATTTCTGTAAGCCTTCGCAAAATTAAGATCAATGACATAAGAACGGTCATATTTTTTACTACCTTTAAAGCTATATATTTTAATGCAGATAACAACATAATCATTCCAGAAGCCCATAAAGGTATGCCATATCGAAATCCGAGTCCTTTTGACCAAGTTATGGGCTTTTAAATATGGAGAGAAGGCCCATTTCTGTAAACCTTCGCAAGATTTAAATCAATGACATAAAAACGGTCATAATTTTTACTACCTTTAAAGCTATATATTTTAATGCAGATAACAACATAATCATTCCACAAGCCCATAAAGGTATGCCATATCGAAATCCGAGTCCTTTTGACCAAGTTATGGGCTTTCAAAGATGGAGAGAAGGCCCATTTCTGTAAACCTTCGCAAAATTAAAATCAATGACATAGAAACGGTTACATTTTTTACTACCTTTAAAGCTATATATTTTAATGTATATAACAACATAATCATTCCACAAACCCATAAAGGTATGCCATATCGAAATCCGAGTCCCTTTGACCAAGTTATGGGCTTTTAAAGATGGAGAGAAGGACCATTTCTGGCCCTTCGCAAAATTAAGATCAATGACATAAAAACGGTCATATTTTTTAGTACCCTTAAAGCTATATATTTTAATGCAGATAACAACATAATCATTCCACAAACCCATAAAGGTATGCCATATCGAAATCCGAGTCCTTTTGACCAAGTTATGGGCTTTTAAAGATGGAGAGAAGGACCATTTCTGGCCCTTCGCAAAATTAAGATCAATGACATAAAAACGGTCATATTTTTTAGTACCCTTAAAGCTATATATTTTAATGCAGATAACAACATAATCATTCCACAAACCCATAAAGGTATGCCATATCAAAATCCGAGTCCTTTTGACCAAGTTATGGGCTTTTAAAGATGGAGAGAATGCCCATTTCTGGCCCTTCGCAAAAATAAAATCAATGACATAAAAACGGTCATTTTTTTTACTACCTTTAAAGTTATATATTTTAATGCAGATAACAACATAATCATTCCACAAGCCCATAAAGGTATGCCATATCGAAATCCGAGTCCTTTTGACCAAGTTATGGGCTTTTAAAGATGGAGAGAAAGCCCATTTCTGGCCCTTCGCAAAAATAAAATCAATGACATAAAAACGGTCATTTTTTTTACTACCTTTAAAGCTATATATATTAATGCAGATAGCAACATAATCATTCCACAAGCCAATAAAGGTATGCCATATCGAAATCCGAGTTCTTTTGACCAAGTTATGGGCTTTCATAGATGGAGAGAAAGCCCATTTCTGTAAGCCTTCGCAAAACTAAAATCAATGACATAAAAACGGTCATATTTTTTACTACCTTAAAAGCTATATATTTAAATGCAGATAACAACATAATCATTCCACAAACCCATAAAGGTATGCCATATCGAAATCCGAGTCCTTTTGACCAAGTTATGGGCTTTTAAAGATGGAGAGAAAGCCCATTTCTGGCCCTTCGCAAAAATAAAATCAATGACAAAAAACGGTCATACTTTGTACTACCTTTAAAGTTATATATTGTAATGCAGATAACAACATAATCATTCCACAAGCCCATTAAGGCATGCCATATCGAAATCCGAGTCCTTTTGAACAAGTTATGGGCTCTTAAATATGGAGAGAAGGCCCATTTCTGCAATCCTTCGCAAAATTAAAATCAATGACATAAAAACGGTCATATTTTTTACTACCTTTAAAGCTATATATTTTAATGCAGATTACAACATAATCATTCCACAAACCCATAAAGGTATGCCATATCGAAACCCGAGTCTTTTTGACCAAGTTATGGGCTTTTAAAGATGGAGAGAAGGCCCATTTCTGTAAGCCTTCGCAAAATTAAAATCAATGACATAAAAACGGTCATATTTTTTACTACCTTTAAAGCTATATATTTTAATGCAGATAACAACATAATCATTCCACAAGCCCTTAAAGGTATGCCATATCGAAATCCGAGTCCTTTTGACCAAGTTATGGGCTTTTAAAGATGGAGGGAAGGCCCATTTCTGTAAACCGTTGCAAAATTAAAATCAATGACATAAAAACGGTCACATATTTTACTACCCTTAAAGCTATATATTTTAATGCAGATAACAACATAATCATTCCACAAGCCCATAAAGGTATGCCATATCGAAATCCGAGTCCTTAAGTCCATAAAAACGGTCATATTTTTTACTACCTTTAAAGTTATATATTTTAATGCAGATAACAACATAATCATTCCACAAGCCCTTAAAGGTATGCCATATCGAAATCCGAGTCCTTTTGACCAAGTTATGGGCCTTTAAAGATGGAGGGAAGGCCCATTTCTGTAAGCCTTTGCAAAATTAAAATCAATGACATAAAGACGGTCATATTTTTTACTAGCTTTTAAGCTATATATTTTAATGCAGATAACAACATAATCATTCCACAAGCCCATAAAGGTATGCCATATCGAAATCCGAGTCCTTTTGACCAAGTTATGGGCTTTTAAAGATGGAGAGAAGGCCCATTTCTGTAAACCTTTGATAATTTTAATCAATGACATAAAAACGGTTACAGTTTATACTACCCTTAAAGCTATATATTTTAATGCAGATAACAACATAATCATTCCACAGACCCATAAAAGTAACAAAAGATAACAACATAATCATTCCACAAACCCATAAAGGTATGACATATCGAAATCCGCGTCCTTTTGACCAAGTTATGGGCTTTTAAAGATGGAGAGAAGGCCCATTTCTGTAAACCTTTGCAAAATTAAAATCAATGACATAAAAACGGTCACATTTTTTACTACCCTTAAAGCTATTTATTTTAATGCAGATAACAACATAATCATTCCACAAGCCCATAAAGGTATGCCATATCGAAATCCATGTCCTTTTGACCAAGTTATGGGCTTTCAAAGATGGAGAGAAGGCCCATTTCTGTAAACCTTCGCCAAATTAAAATCAATGACATTAAAACGGTCATATTTTTTACTACCTTTAAAGCTATATATTTTAATGCAGATAACAACATAATCATTCCACAAACCCATAAAGGTATACCATACGAAGTCCGAGTCCTTTTGACCAAGTTATGGGCTTTTTAAGATGGAGAGAAGGCCCATTTCTGTAAGCCTTTGCAAAATTAAAATCAATGACATAAAGACGGTCATATTTTTTACTAGCTTTTAAGCTATATATTTTAATGCAGATAACAACATAATCATTCCACAAGCCCATAAAGGTATGCCATATCGAAATCCGAGTCCTTTTGACCAAGTTATGGGCTTTTAAAGATGGAGAGAAGGACCATTTCTGGCCCTTCGCAAAATTAAGAACAATGACATAAAAACGGTCATATTTTTTAGTACCCTTAAAGCTATATATTTTAATGCAGATAACAACATAATCATTCCACAAACCCATAAAGGTATGCCATATCGCAATCCGAGTCCTTTTGACCAAGTTATGGGCTTTTAAAGATGGAGAGAAGGCCCATTTCTGGCCCTTCGCAAAAATAAAATCAATGACATAAAAACGGTCATATTTTTCACTACCTTTAAAGCTATATATTTTAATGCAGATAACAACATAATCATTCCACAAGCCCATAAAGGTATGCCATATCTAAATCCGAGTCCTTTTGACCAAGTTATGGGCTTTCAAAGATGGAGAGAAGGCCCATTTCTGTAAACCTTTGCAAAATTAAAATCAATGCCATAATAACGGTCACATTTTTTACTAGCCTTAAAGCTATATATTTTAATGCAGATAACAACATAATCATTCCACAAGCCCATAAAGGTATGCCATATCCAAATCCGAGTCCTTTTGACCAAGCTATATATTATGAGCTTTGAAAGATGGAGAGAAGGCCCATTTCTGTAAACCTTCGCAAAATTAAGATCAATGACATAAGAACGGTCATATTTTTTACTACCTTTAAAGCTATATATTTTAATGCAGATAACAACATAATCATTCCAGAAGCCCATAAAGGTATGCCATATCGAAATCCGAGTCCTTTTGACCAAGTTATGGGCTTTTAAATATGGAGAGAAGGCCCATTTCTGTAAGCCTTCGCAAGATTTAAATCAATGACATAAAAACGGTCATAATTTTTACTACCTTTAAAGCTATATATTTTAATGCAGATAACAACATAATCATTCCACAAGCCCATAAAGGTATGCCATATCGAAATCCGAGTCCTTTTGACCAAGTTATGGGCTTTCAAAGATGGAGAGAAGGCCCATTTCTGTAAACCTTCGCCAAATTAAAATCAATGACATTAAAACGGTCATATTTTTTACTACCTTTAAAGCTATATATTTTAATGCAGATAACAACATAATCATTCCACAAACCCATAAAGGTATACCATACGAAGTCCGAGTCCTTTTGACCAAGTTCTGGGCTTTTTAAGATGGAGAGAAGGCCCATTTCTGTAAGCCTTTGCAAAATTAAAATCAATGACATAAAGACGGTCATATTTTTTACTAGCTTTTAAGCTATATATTTTAATGCAGATAACAACATAATCATTCCACAAACCCATAAAGGTATGCCATAACGAAATCCGAGTCCCTTTGACCAAGTTATGGGCTTTTAAAGATGGAGAGAAGGACCATTTCTGGCCCTTCGCAAAATTAAGATCAATGACATAAAAACGGTCATATTTTTTAGTACCCTTAAAGCTATATATTTTAATGCAGATAACAACATAATCATTCCACAAACCCATAAAGGTATGCCATATCAAAATCCGAGTCCTTTTGACCAAGTTATGGGCTTTTAAAGATGGAGAGAAGGACCATTTCTGGCCCTTCGCAAAATTAAGATCAATGACATAAAAACGGTCATATTTTTAGTACCCTTAAAGCTATATATTTTAATGCAGATAACAACATAATCATTCCACAAACCCATAAAGGTATGCCATATAAAAATCCGAGTCCTTTTGACCAAGTTATGGGCTTTTAAAGATGGAGAGAAGGCCCATTTCTGGCCCTTCGCAAAAATAAAATCAATGACATAAAAACGGTCATTTTTTTTACTACCTTTAAAGTTATATATTTTAATGCAGATAACAACATAATCATTCCACAAGCCCATAAAGGTATGCCATATCGAAATCCGAGTCCTTTTGACCAAGGTATGGGCTTTTAAAGATGGAGAGAAGGCCCATTTCTGTAAACCTTCGCAAAATTAAAATCAATGACATAAAAACGGTCATATTTTTTACTACCTTTAAAGCTATATATTTTAATGCAGATAACAACATAATCATTCCACAAGCCCTTAAAGGTATGCCATATCTAAATCCGAGTCCTTTTGACCAAGTTATGAGCTTTCAAAGATGGAGAGAAGGCCCATTTCTGTAAACCTTCGCAAAATAAGATCAATGACATAAGAACGGTCATAATTTTTACTACCTTTAAAGCTATATATTTTAATGCAGATAACAACATAATCATTCCACAAACCCATAAAGGTATGCCATATCAAAATCCGAGTCCTTTTGACCAAGTTATGGGCTTTTAAAGATGGAGAGAAGGACCATTTCTGGCCCTTCGCAAAATTAAGATCAATGACATAAAAACGGTCATATTTTTTAGTACCCTTAAAGCTATATATTTTAATGCAGATAACAACATAATCATTCCACAAGCCCATAAAGGTATGCCATATCGAAATCCGAGTCCTTTTGACCAAGTTATGGGCTTTTAAAGATGGAGAGAAGGCCCATTTCTGTAAACCTTCGCAAAATTAAAATCAATGACATAAAAACGGTCATATTTTTTACTACCTTTAAAGCTATATATTTTAATGCAGATAACAACATAATCATTCCAGAAGCCCATAAAGGTATGCCATATCGAAATCCGAGTCCTTTTGACCAAGTTATGGGCTTTTAAATATGGAGAGAAGGCCCATTTCTGTAAACCTTCGCAAGATTTAAATCAATGACATAAAAACGGTCATAATTTTTACTACCTTTAAAGCTATTGTGAGGAGTTGAATAACTCCCCACAAATAGAAGCAGCAGCAGATGGCCGGCCGCTTACCAGATACGCGGCGAATTCGCGTAGTAACGGCGCGGCGAGGAGAACGAGAGAGTTTGGAGACTTGGGTGGAGAACGAGAGAGATTGGAGACCAAGGAGCGGAGAATGAGAGAATGGAGACTTGGCGGGCAGAGCAAGAGTGCCGTGTGCAAAAGCGGATAACGGAACTCCACCGGACTTTGGACTCTTCCGTGAACTTTGGACCGGGAGAAGAAGTGCCACATCTCGGCAGTGGAGTGGCACACAGGCGTGCCACAAACATCATGTGAATCAGCGGGACGGCAGCAGTGGGCGGAACATCGATTGGAGCGGTACGTGAAGGACAAGTGGGTCAACCAGGAGGCGCGGACTTTGGACCCGGAGTGGAGAGATCCAGCGTGCCGTGCGCAAAAGGGGAATAACGGTTCCCGGAGGCCCTATATAAGGCCGCAGAGCGCTGGCAGCTGGATCAGTCGATCACGAGGAGTCAAGCCTTCAAGATCAGTTAAAGTACCAAGTGAACAGTCAGTCAAGCAAGTAATCTACGAGGGAGCTACAACCAAGCGAGTCGTCGGAAGCAGCGCCGTGGGAAGCACACAAGGAGCAAGATCGCCACGTCGAGACGTTCGGGATTAGGACATCAGGAATCTCCGAATTGAGACACAAGTGGCTGAGTTCCGGAAGGCATCACACGGCTAAGTCAAGGCGTTCGTTTTTCCAACTTTGTCACGACCACACCCTGGCGAGTCGCCCGGCGGGTCTGTCAGAGATAAGCGGAAGAGTCCTACGACGAGGAACCGTCAGTTTGGGGAGGAAAGTTGTCTGAGACCCAGCGTACCTTGCCCGACCAAGCAGGACCTGGCGTGACGGACGAGCGGTAGTTCGATCTGCGGTTTCAAGAGGCGAGCGCCTGGAGAGCCCTGCGATTACCGGCGAAGTTCCTGAACAGCAACCGCCCAACTCCCCGACTGCCAGAACGACAAGCTACTGGTCAGGAGCCAACGCAGAAGACATCGGCAGCGACGCCAGCAGACATCTCCGGCAGCCACGTTACCATAGCCGCGCGGAGCTCATTGGGGAGCGCAGGCGCGTCACGGACGTCAAGCAATAGGGTGAAGTCGGGTGGAACATTCGTCTGCGCTAGGCGTAAAGCGAAGTGAACTGCTAGGCAGCCTCCTGGCGACAGCCTGGACTGTCAGCGCGATCTGAGCAAGAACCTAGCGGGACCGTCCGGGACAGAGCAAGGGACAGGTATTGCCTCGAAAGGCGTCGGCCTGGAGAGCAAGGCTTGTTCACCCTAGTCTGAGAACGGTGACGCTTCCCTAAGCCCACAAGGCCGAGCTCTCTGCGAGTCTAAGGCGCAACAAGCGACCCCGAGGCAGCGCGTCGGCGAGTGAGCAGAGGCGGCCACTACGAGCGTCCCGAGACCCAGGAGCCAAGCGGAAGCCGAGTCATCGCGTCGACAAGCCGGAAGGAGGAGCACCAGCAGCCGGCGGAGCCAGAGCAAGGAGATACAGGAGCCAGCATAGCCACACACCCGCTGTACCAATACCACGAGAATAAATCCCACTGTGCCATTTGAACCTTTGTTTTCTCACTGATCTACGGGGCAGTCACGTCATATAAATTTGGTGGGACGAACGCACAATCTTCTGAGCTAGCCGCACGAATCTCGTAGCGAGCAGACATACAAAATCAGTTCGTTACATCTGGCGCCCAACGTGATTGTCCCAACAGTGAGAATAGCACAGTAAAAATGGGAAAGAAGTGGATTTACCGCCTCAAGAAGGAAGACTTCGCCCATGTCGCACAGAGGCTCAATGTCACCCTGGAGGGCAGGCTAGACGACATGAGGAAGGCACTATCGGAATACTACTCCGAAACAGAGAATGATCCACAACTCGTCGACATCTGGGCCGAGCTGGAGGCAACATACTACGACAGAGCCGGCCCGAGCATTACGCTAACGAACGCTGAAGGGGACAACTTGGTGGCAAGCCTGAGCATTGACAACATGCAAAAAGAGGCCCACAGGAGAGAATCAAGCCAAGAAAAGAAAGCAGCAGCGCTAACCCCGAGACCAAGCCAGTCGGACTATGCAAAGGTCGCTAAACAGGTCCGTGAATGGTCGTTCAGGTTCGACGGGGCGGAAAAACCATTCGAGTTCCTGGAGCAAGTAGAATGGTCCGCCAACACGTACGGTTTGGAGCTCGATATGATCCCTCGAGCGATGCCAGAGTTGCTAAAAGGAAGGGCTTTGAAATGGTTCATCGCCAACAATAAGCAGTGGAGAACTTGGGCAGAATTCATTGAAAGTTTCCACACATATTTCCTGCCAAGAGATTTCTTCACCAGGCTGGCGGACCAGGTCCGGCAAAGGAAGTACTCCGCTAAAGAGACCCTAAGGATCATCAAGGAAAACTGCACCCATAGCCTAAGGATCTTCCTAAGGGCATACAAAGTGTCGGACCTGGACACGCTGATGATATTAGCAGACGAGTACGAAGAACTTGAAAAGGAACGGGAAGTTTTCGCACAGGAGAACACGTTCTCAAGGACCAAGTCGGCGTCACCAACACAGGTGACATGCAGAAGATGCGAGGAGGCAGATAACCAGGACATACGAGGAAACGACCAATGGTCACCACCACACCAAGCCAGACGACAGCAGGCAACAGACGCACCACGCGGAGGTCATGGCACACCACCCCCACAGCAACAGAGACATCCAAACAACACCTTGTGGAGGCCGCCAAGCAACACACAGAGGCCACAAGATGCCACCCATATCACAGACCCGCAGGAGGCCTGTCGGAAATGCGGTGGGAACGGACACTGGGCCAGAGGATGTCGTAACCAGCGGCTGCTGTTTTGCTGGATATGCGGCAAGGTGGGTGTTAGGAGCGTTGATTGCTGCCAACGATCGGGAAATGGCCAGCGATCTCAGCCGCAGAGAGGCGAGCGGGGATCGCACAATGCCACCTCTCCAAACTAACGGGCGAGCTAATCGAGGAGGAGCAGCAGTTGTCCGCAGCTGTGATGATTGGTGGGAAAAGCTACAAAGCCACAATCGACACCGGAGCAACGGCAAGCTTCGTTAGCGAAGAATTGGCGGACAATATTGCTGCTCTAGGAAAGATTACCAGGACGAGACGGCAAGTTAGGTTGGCAGATGGAAGGTGCGGCGGAATTAATGCGCAGCTCGAGGTGGAGGTCAAATTCGGCAACAAACAAGTGACCATGAGCCTGTTGATTTTACCCGGGGTAGTGGATCCATTAGTGTTGGGATGGAACTTCCTGAAACAAGTCGGAACCGAGATAAGGTGTGCTGGACACGAAATAATAATACCAGCCAGGAACCGACACAATGGATGGCTCGAGGAAAAGCTATCGGTAGCAGTCGTTCAACAAGTAAACGAGTTGGACGATACTACAGCGTTCCTTGAAACAGAGCTGGCAGACTTCAGCGCAATGTCGGGAACATCGAATATGGCAGAACACCAGATCAAAATGAAGGACGACAAGCCAATCAAGCATAGATACTACCCAAAGAACCCAAAAATTCAAGGGGAAATCAACGCAAAGGTGGACGAGCTTCTCCAAATGGGGTTCATAGAGCATTCAAAGAGCCCATACAGCTCCCCCATCGTGATGGTGAAAAAGAAGACAGGCAAGTGGAGACTGTGTGTCGACTTCAGGCAGATCAACGCGAAGTCGGTGAAGGATGCCTACCCAATGCCCCGCATAAACTACATCCTAGATCAACTAAGAGAAGCGCGGTACATCAGCAGTTTGGACCTGAAGGATGGATACTGGCAGATCCCACTGGAAGAAAGTAGCAGGCAATATACAGCATTTACGGTACCAGGCAAAGGTCTGTTTCAGTGGAGGGTAATGCCGTTCGGACTTCACTCGGCGTCGGCAACGTTTCAGCGAGTCTTGGACCAAGTAATTGGCCCCGAGATGTCACCTCACGCATTCGCGTACCAGGATGACATAATAGTGATCGGTCGCACGCTAGAAGAACACAAAAGAAACCTGAGGGAAGTGTTCCGCCGTCTAAAGGAGGCAAATCTGAGGCTGAATCCAGAAAAATGCCAATTCTTCAAAAAGGAGCTGCTGTATCTGGGACATCGAGTGACTAGCGAGGGAATAGGAACAGATCCAGAAAAAGTAGCCGCCATCGCCGAACTAGAACCGCCATCGACTGTCAAAGAGCTCCGGCAATACCTAGGAGTAGCGTCGTGGTACCACCGGTTTGTACCAGATTTTTCCAGAATCGTCAAACCCCTGAACGACCTGCTGCGCAAAGGCAGTAAGTGGGAGTGGACACCAGAGCACCAGATGGCGTTTGAGGAGGTTAAGGCAAGACTCGTGGCAGATCCAGTGCTAGCATGCCCGGACTTCAGTAGAACTTTTATCCTGCAAACAGACGCCAGCGACTACGGCATCGGAGCGATACTGACCCAGGACACCGAAAAGGGCGAAAGAGTAATCTCCTACTCGAGCCGAACACTGAACGGCGCGGAAAAGAACTACTCGACAACGGAGAAGGAGTGCTTGGCGATCGTCTGGGCGATCCGGAAGCTCAGGCCATATCTGGAAGGTTACCACTTTAAGGTAGTAACCGACCACATGGCCCTGAAGTGGCTCAATAGCATCGAAAGCCCTTCAGGAAGGATCGCCAGATGGGCCCTGGAGCTACAACAGTACGACTTTGAGATAGCGTACAGAAAGGGCCAGCTAAACGTGGTGGCCGACGCATTATCAAGACAACCACTACCAGAGACGCTACGAGGAGTAAAAGAGGCATCGGCAACAATAACCTCAGGAGAGTGCAGCTGGATCAAGGACATGGGCGAAAAGATAAGGACCCAACCGCAGAAGTACCCGGACTATGTTATGGATGGTGAGACACTGTACAGAAACATACCTCACCGAGCAGGCAGTGAAGACGTCGCGTCATGGAAGATGTGCGTCCCGAAGTCGCTACGAGAAACAGTGTTGAGGGAAAACCACGACGCACCGTCCGCGGGACACGTAGGAAGCCGAAGGACAATCGCACGGTTGGCAGCCCGATACTACTGGCCAGGCATGCATAGAGACGCCCGAGCCCACGTACGAAAATGCGAGATTTGCATGCGGTTTAAGCCCAATCAGATGCAGGCGGCCGGGAAGATGTTGACCCAAGTGCCGGAGGAACCATGGGCCACGGTATGTGCAGACTTCGTGGGACCCCTACCAAGATCTAAGCACGGGAACCAAATGCTGCTGGTCATGATTGACAGGTTTTCGAAATGGACGGAACTGGTGCCCCTACGCAGTGCGACAGCAGAGTCGCTTAAGAAGGCGTTTAGGGAGCGCATAATCGCAAGGTACGGGGTCCCGAAGGTGGTCATAACGGACAATGGAGTACAGTTTGCAAGCCGCATATTTAAAAATTTCCTGGCTGAGATGGGTATCAGTCAACAATTCACCGCACCATACACACCACAAGAGAATCCGACCGAACGAGCAAACAGAACGGTCAAGACCATGATTGCGCAGTTCGCAGGGCAGGAGCAGAGAAACTGGGACGAAAAGTGGCCGGAGATTATGCTAGCAGTGAACACGAGCACATCGGAATCCACCGGCCATACACCGGCGTTTCTTACCCAGGGAAGGGAACCACGTCTACCCAGCAGCCTATACGATAAGGAAACCCTAGGAACTGGACGAGCTACGGAGACCCCTGAGGAAAATGCCAACAAACTAAGAGAGGTATTCGAGATCGTGCGGCGAAATATGGAAAAGGCGTCCCAGGACCAAGCCAGACACTACAATCTGAGAAGGAGACAATGGTCACCAGCGGTGGACGTCATAGTGTGGGCTAAGGAACATCACCTGTCCAAAGCGGCTGAAGGATTCGCTGCAAAACTAGCCCCGAGGTACGACGGACCTTACCAGGTTGTAGATTTCATCTCTCCAGTGATCTGCAAAATTCGCCACACACAGTCGAAGAAAGAAAGGACAGTTCACGTTGGCGAGCTCAAGCAACAACAAATCGAGCAGACAGCAGAAACGTCAGGTACGAGGCGACAGGATTAGGAGTCAGGCCGAAGCGAGAGTCATCAATACGCCACACGGAAAGGACAATCAGCATAGCACAAGGACATGGATAAGGATTTCACGTTGATCCAGACTGCGAGGCTACAGGATTATGCGTCAGGCCTAAGCGAGAGTCATCCACAAGCCACGCAGAAAGATCAACCATAAGGATAGGTCACAAGGACATGGATAAGGAATTCACATTGATCCAGTCTGCGAGGCGACAGGATTATGCGTCAGGCCTAAGCGAGAGTCATCCACACGCCACGCAGAAAGGACAATTACAAGGACAGGTCACAAGGACGTGGATAAGGATGGATGGTGATCCCGACCGCAAGGCAACAGGATTCAGCGTCGGGCAGTTGCCAGAGTCATCCGAGATTACGCCAGGCGGAAAGGACACTTACAAGGACGACACAA
Source organism: Drosophila subpulchrella (assembly GCF_014743375.2). NCBI lineage: Eukaryota > Metazoa > Arthropoda > Insecta > Diptera > Drosophilidae > Drosophila > Drosophila subpulchrella. Next base: position 48,101 of record NW_023665508.1, on the reverse strand, counting down.
AGACACGAGTAACGATAAGGGATCCACCCGCAAGGCAACAGGTTTAAGCGTCGGGCGCGAGCCAGAGTCAACCGATTACGCGACGTAGAAGAGAGTATGCGCGGAGGGAGACAAGCAAAACAAGGCGCGCAGTCCAGGCATACACCGTAGCATCCGGAGATTCTATACGGAGCGCCGGACGAGCTCGTCTAGTTGTTACCCGAGGAAAGGGGGAGGACGGTGCAGAATCACATCTACACCGCATCCAGTTGGTCACAAGAGATCGCACCAACAGTTGACAGAAAAAAAACACACGAACAAACCCTGAAAGGAAAGAAAAGTAAATGCCGGTTCAACCAAATGTGCAACTCACCACGGGCAGAAAAGCTCTGCTGCAAACGAAGCCCAAACGTTATTCAAGGCCGCTGGGGCCATTGTACTGGAGGTTGAGGGCAACGAACGGCATAGGCTGGAAGGAGCTGAGAAGAGAAAATGGAAAAGACAGATCAGCCAGAAGCTGAGCGGGCAGATCAAAAGTTGCAAAATCACCACGAGCCAGGGAAGGGGGCGCCTCGATAGGCGGTCGATTGGCACTAGATGAAAGTGCGATCGATGGGTACACGTCAAATGGTAATATCGGCCCAAGGTGGAAATATCGCAACGAGCAGGTGGCAACGCCGCACCGTCGTTATCGATAAACGAATAAACATCGATCACGCACGAATGGTGTGACCAGGCGGAGGAAGCGATAAAAGGAAGGGAACGCAGCAATGAGCAGCGAGCTGGGGATCGATAGCACACGAGTATCGATGTCCCAGTGGGAACACAGGAAATATCGGCGCGGGAGATTTAAAGTTGCTACGAGGAGGATGACCCCCGCTGTAGAAACTCAACGGAGTTAAGAGCGTCGAGGGAGCATCGAGGGAGCAACGAGGGAGCGCCGCGGGGATCACAAGGACTCAAAGGCTAGGATAAGCAAGGAAACGCCGGAGAGTAGGAACCAGTCTTAAATGTTTCCCGAAGTAAGGGGGGAATGTGAGGAGTTGAATAACTCCCCACAAATAGAAGCAGCAGCAGATGGCCGGCCGCTTACCAGATACGCGGCGAATTCGCGTAGTAACGGCGCGGCGAGGAGAACGAGAGAGTTTGGAGACTTGGGTGGAGAACGAGAGAGATTGGAGACCAAGGAGCGGAGAATGAGAGAATGGAGACTTGGCGGGCAGAGCAAGAGTGCCGTGTGCAAAAGCGGATAACGGAACTCCACCGGACTTTGGACTCTTCCGTGAACTTTGGACCGGGAGAAGAAGTGCCACATCTCGGCAGTGGAGTGGCACACAGGCGTGCCACAAACATCATGTGAATCAGCGGGACGGCAGCAGTGGGCGGAACATCGATTGGAGCGGTACGTGAAGGACAAGTGGGTCAACCAGGAGGCGCGGACTTTGGACCCGGAGTGGAGAGATCCAGCGTGCCGTGCGCAAAAGGGGAATAACGGTTCCCGGAGGCCCTATATAAGGCCGCAGAGCGCTGGCAGCTGGATCAGTCGATCACGAGGAGTCAAGCCTTCAAGATCAGTTAAAGTACCAAGTGAACAGTCAGTCAAGCAAGTAATCTACGAGGGAGCTACAACCAAGCGAGTCGTCGGAAGCAGCGCCGTGGGAAGCACACAAGGAGCAAGATCGCCACGTCGAGACGTTCGGGATTAGGACATCAGGAATCTCCGAATTGAGACACAAGTGGCTGAGTTCCGGAAGGCATCACACGGCTAAGTCAAGGCGTTCGTTTTTCCAACTTTGTCACGACCACACCCTGGCGAGTCGCCCGGCGGGTCTGTCAGAGATAAGCGGAAGAGTCCTACGACGAGGAACCGTCAGTTTGGGGAGGAAAGTTGTCTGAGACCCAGCGTACCTTGCCCGACCAAGCAGGACCTGGCGTGACGGACGAGCGGTAGTTCGATCTGCGGTTTCAAGAGGCGAGCGCCTGGAGAGCGTTCGTCTGCGCTAGGCGTAAAGCGAAGTGAACTGCTAGGCAGCCTCCTGGCGACAGCCTGGACTGTCAGCGCGATCTGAGCAAGAACCTAGCGGGACCGTCCGGGACAGAGCAAGGGACAGGTATTGCCTCGAAAGGCGTCGGCCTGGAGAGCAAGGCTTGTTCACCCTAGTCTGAGAACGGTGACGCTTCCCTAAGCCCACAAGGCCGAGCTCTCTGCGAGTCTAAGGCGCAACAAGCGACCCCGAGGCAGCGCGTCGGCGAGTGAGCAGAGGCGGCCACTACGAGCGTCCCGAGACCCAGGAGCCAAGCGGAAGCCGAGTCATCGCGTCGACAAGCCGGAAGGAGGAGCACCAGCAGCCGGCGGAGCCAGAGCAAGGAGATACAGGAGCCAGCATAGCCACACACCCGCTGTACCAATACCACGAGAATAAATCCCACTGTGCCATTTGAACCTTTGTTTTCTCACTGATCTACGGGGCAGTCACGTCATATAAATTTGGTGGGACGAACGCACAATCTTCTGAGCTAGCCGCACGAATCTCGTAGCGAGCAGACATACAAAATCAGTTCGTTACACTATATATTTTAATGCAGATAACAACATAATCATTCCACAAGCCCATAAAGGTATGCCATATCGAAATCCGAGTCCTTTTGACCAAGTTATGGGCTTTCAAAGATGGAGAGAAGGCCCATTTCTGTAAACCTTCGCAAAATTAAAATCAATGACATAGAAACGGTCACATTTTTTACTACCTTTAAAGCTATATATTTTAATGTAGATAACAACATAATCATTCCACAAACCCATAAAGGTATGCCATATCGAAATCCGAGTCCCTTTGACCAAGTTATGGGCTTTTAAAGATGGAGAGAAGGACCATTTCTGGCCCTTCGCAAAATTAAGATCAATGACATAAAAACGGTCATATTTTTTAGTACCCTTAAAGCTATATATTTTAATGCAGATAACAACATAATCATTCCACAAACCCATAAAGGTATGCCATATCAAAATCCGAGTCCTTTTGACCAAGTTATGGGCTTTTAAAGATGGAGAGAAGGACCATTTCTGGCCCTTCGCAAAATTAAGATCAATGACATAAAAACGGTCATATTTTTTAGTACCCTTAAAGCTATATATTTTAATGCAGATAACAACATAATCATTCCACAAACCCATAAAGGTATGCCATATCAAAATCCGAGTCCTTTTGACCAAGTTATGGGCTTTTAAAGATGGAGAGAAGGCCCATTTCTGGCCCTTCGCAAAAATAAAATCAATGACATAAAAACGGTCATTTTTTTTACTACCTTTAAAGTTATATATTTTAATGCAGATAACAACATAATCATTCCACAAGCCCATAAAGGTATGCCATATCGAAATCCGAGTCCTTTTGACCAAGTTATGGGCTTTTAAAGATGGAGAGAAGGCCCATTTCTGTAAACCTTCGCAAAATTAAAATCAATGACATAAAAACGGTCATATTTTTTACTACCTTTAAAGCTATATATTTTAATGCAGATAACAACATAATCATTCCACAAGCCCTTAAAGGTATGCCATATCTAAATCCGAGTCCTTTTGACCAAGTTATGAGCTTTCAAAGATGGAGAGAAGGCCCATTTCTGTAAACCTTCGCAAAATAAGATCAATGACATAAGAACGGTCATATTTTTTACTACCTTTAAAGCTATATATTTTAATGCAGATAACAACATAATCATTCCACAAGCCTATAAAGGTATGCCATATCGAAATCCGAGTCCTTTTGACCAAGTTATGGGCTTTTAAAGATGGAGAGAAGGCCCATTTCTGTAAACCTTTGCAAAATTAAAATCAATGAAATAAAAACGGTCACATTTTTTACTACCCTTAAAGCGATATATTTTAATGCAGATAACAACATAATCATTCCACAAACCCATAAAGGTATGCCATATCGAAATCCGAGTCCTCTTGACCAAGTTATGGGCTTTTAAAGATGGAGAGAAGGCCCATTTCTGTAAACCTTCGCAAAATTAAAATCAATGACATAAAAACGGTCATATTTTTTACTACCTTTAAAGTTATATATTTTAATGCAGATAACAACATAATCATTCCACAAGCCCATAAAGGTATGCCATATCGAAATCCGAGTCCTTTTGACCAAGTTATGGGCTTTTAAATATAGAGAGAAGGCCCATTTCTGTAAAGCTTCGCAAAATTAAAATCAATGACATAAAAACGGTCATATTTTTCACTACCTTTAAAGCTATATATTTTAATGCAGATAACAACATAATCATTCCACAAGGCCATAAAGGTATACCATATGAAGTCCGATTCCTTTTGACCAAGCTATGGGCTTTTAAAGATGGAGAGAAGGCCCATTTCTGTAAGCCTTTGCAAAATTAAAGTCAAGGACATAAAAACGGTCATATTTTTTACTACCTTTAAAGCTATATATTTTAATGCAGATAACAACATAATCATTCCACAAACCCATAAAGGTATGCCATATTGAAATCCGAGTCCCTTTGACCAAGTTATGGGCTTTTAAAGATGGAGAGAAGGACCATTTCTGGCCCTTCGCAAAATTAAGATCAATGACATAAAAACGGTCATATTTTTTAGTACCCTTAAAGCTATATATTTTAATGCAGATAACAACATAATCATTCCACAAATAAATACCATATCGAAATCCGAGTCCTTTTGACCAAGTTATGGGCTTTTAAATATGGAGAGAAGGCCCATTTCTGTAAACCTTCGCCAAATTAAAATCAATGACATAAAAACGGTCATATTTTTCACTACCTTTAAAGCTATATATTTTAATGCAGATAACAACATAATATTTCCACAAGCCCATAAAGGTATGCCATATCTAAATCCGAGTCCTTTTGACCAAGTTATGGGCTTTCAAAGATGGAGAGAAGGCCCTTTTCTGTAAACCTTTGCAAAATTAAAATCAATGCCATAATAACGGTCACATTTTTTACTAGCCATAGGGCTATATATTTTAATGCAGATAACAACATAATCATTCCACAAGCCCATAAAGGTATGCCATATCTAAATCCGAGTCCTTTTGACCAAGTTATGAGCTTTCAAAGATGGAGAGAAGGCCCATTTCTGTAAACCTTCGCAAAATTTAAATCAATGAAATAAAAACGGTCATAATTTTTACTACCTTTAAAGCTATATATCTTAATGCAGATAACAACATAATCATTCCACAAGCCCATAAAGGTATGCCATATCGAAATCCGAGTCGTTTTGACCAAGTTATGGGCTTTTAAAGATGGAGAGAAGGCCCATTTCTGTAAACCTTTGCAAAATTAAAATCAATGACATAAAAACGGTCACATTTTTTACTACCCTTAAAGCTATATATTTTAATGCAGATAACAACATATTCATTCCACAAGCCCATAAAGTTATGCCATATCGAAATCCGTGGCCTTTTGACCAAGTTATGGGCTTTCAAAGATGGAGAGAAGGCCCATTTCTGTAAACCTTCGCAAAATTAAAATCAATGACATAAAAACGGTCATATTTTTTACTACCTTTAAAGCTATATATTTTAATGCAGATAACAACATAATCATTCCACAAACCCATAAAGGTATGCCATATCGAAATCTGAGTCCTTTTGACCAAGTTATGGGCCTTTAAAGATGGAGAGAAGGACCATTTCTGGCCCTTCGCAAAATTAAGATCAATGACATAAAAACGGTCATATTTTTTAGTACCCTTAAAGCTATATATTTTAATGCAGATAACAACATAATCATTCCACAAACCCATAAAGGTATGCCATATCGAAATCCGAGTCCTTTTGACCAAGTTATGGGCTTTTAAAGATGGAGAGAAGGCCCATTTCTGTAAACCTTCGCCAAATTAAAATCAATGACATAAAAACGGTCATATTTTTCACTACCTTTAAAGCTATATATTTTAATGCAGATAACAACATAATCATTCCACAAGCCCATAAAGGTATGCCATATCTAAATCCGAGTCCTTTTGACCAAGTTATGGGCTTTTAAAGATGGAGAGAAGGCCCATTTCTGTAAACCTTTGCAAAATTAAAATCAATGACATAAAAACGGTCACATTTTTTACTACCCTTAAAGCTATATATTTTAATGCAGATAACAACATATTCATTCCACAAGCCCATAAAGTTATGCCATATCGAAATCCGTGGCCTTTTGACCAAGCTATGGGCTTTCAAAGATGGAGAGAAGGCCCATTTCTGTAAGCCTTCGCAAAATTAAAATCAATGACATAAAAACGGTCATATTTTTTAGTACCCTTAAAGCTATATATTTTAATGCAGATAACAACATAATCATTCCACAAACCCATAAAGGTATGCCATATCGAAATCCGAGTCATTTTGACCAAGTTATGGGCCTTTAAAGATGGAGAGAAGGCCCATTTCTGTAAACCTTCGCCAAATTAAAATCAATTCCATAATAACGGTCACATTTTTTACTAGCCTTAAAGCTATATGTTTTAATGCAGATAACAACATAATCATTCCACAAGCCCATAAAGGTATGCCATATCTAAATCCGAGTCCTTTTGACCAAGTTATGAGCTTTCAAAGATGGAGAGAAGGCCCATTTCTGTAAACCTTCGCAAAATTAAGATCAATGACATAAAAACGGTCATATTTTTTACTACCTTTAAAGCTATATATTTTAATGCAGATAACAACATAATCATTCCACAAGCCCATAAAGGTATGCCATATCGAAATCCGAGTCCTTTTGACCAAGTTATGGGCTTTCAAAGATGGAGAGAAGGCCCATTTCTGTAAACCTTCGCAAAATTAAGATCAATGACATAAAAACGGTCATATTTTTTAGTACCCTTAAAGCTATATATTTTAATGCAGATAACAACATAATCATTCCACAAACCCATAAAGGTATGCCATATCGAAATCCGAGTCCTTTTGACCAAGTTATGGGCTTTTAAAGATGGAGAGAAGGACCAATTCTGTAAACCCTCGCAAAATTAAAATCAATGACATAAAAACGGTCATATTTTTTACTACCTTTAAAGCTATATATTTTAATGCAGATAACAACATAATCATTCCATAAGCCCTTAAAGGTATGCCATATCGAAATGCGAGTCCTTTTGACCAAGTTATGGGCTTTGAAAGATGGAGGGAAGGCCCATTTCTGTAAACCTTTGCAAAATTAAAATCAATGACATAAAAACGGTCACATATTTTACTACCCTTAAAGCTATATATTTTAATGCAGATAACAACATAATCATTCCACAAGCCCATAAAGGTATGCCATATCGAAATCCGAGTCCTTAAGTCCACAAAAACAGTCATATTTTTTACTACCTTTAAAGTTATATATTTTAATGCAGATAACAACATAATCATTCCACAAGCCCATAAATGTATGCCATATCGAAATCCGAGTCCTTTTGACCAAGTTATGGGCTTTTAAAGATGGAGAGAAGGACCATTTCTGTAAACCTTCGCAAAATTAAAATCAATGACATAAAAACGGTCATATTTTTTACTACCTTTAAAGCTATATATTTTAATGCAGATAACAACATAATCATTCCATAAGCCCTTAAAGGTATGCCATATCGAAATGCGAGTCCTTTTGACCAAGTTATGGGCTTTGAAAGATGGAGAGAAGGCCCATTTCTGTAAACCTTCGCAAAATTAAAATCAATGACATAAGAACGGTCATAATTTTTACTACCTTTAAAGCTATATATTTTAATGCAGATAACAACATAATCATTCCACAAGCCCATAAAGGTATGCCATATCGAAATCCGAGTCCTTTTGACCAAGTTATGGGCTTTTAAAAATGGAGAGAAGGCCCATTTCTGTAAGCCTTCGCAAAATTAAAATCAATGACATAAAAACGGTCATAATTTTTACTACCTTTAAAGCTATATATTTTAATGCAGATAACAACATAATCATTCCACAAGCCCATAAAGGTATGCCATATCGAAATCCGAGTCCTTTTGACCAAGTTATGGGCTTTTAAAAATGGAGAGAAGGCCCATTTCTGTAAGCCTTCGCAAAATTAAAATCAATGACATAAAAACGGTCATATTTTTCAGTACCCTTAAAGCTATATATTTTAATGCAGATAACAACATAATCATTCCACAAACCCATAAAGGTATGCCATATCGAAATCCGAGTCCTTTTGACCAAGTTATGGGCTTTCAAAGATGGAGAGAAGGCCCATTTCTGTAAACCTTTGCAAAATTAAAATCAATGCCATAATAACGGTCACATTTTTTACTAGCCTTAAAGCTATATATTTTAATGCAGATAACAACATAATCATTCCACAAGCCCATAAAGGTATGCCATATCTAAATCCGAGTCCTTTTGACCAAGTTATGAGCTTTCAAAGATGGAGAGAAGGCCCATTTCTGTAAACCTTCGCAAAATTAAAATCAATGACATAAAAACGGTCATATTTTTCACTACCTTTAAAGCTATATATTTTAATGCAGATAACAACATAATCATTCCACAAGCCCATAAAGGTATGCCATATCTAAATCCGAGTCCTTTTGACCAAGTTATGGGCTTTTAAAGATGGAGAGAAGGCCCATTTCTGTAAACCTTTGCAAAATTAAAATCAATGACATAAAAACGGTCACATTTTTTACTACCCTTAAAGCTATATATTTTAATGCAGATAACAACATATTCATTCCACAAGCCCATAAAGTTATGCCATATCGAAATCCGTGGCCTTTTGACCAAGTTATGGGCTTTCAAAGATGGAGAGAAGGCCCATTTCTGTAAACCTTCTCAAAATTAAAATCAATGACATAAAAACGGTCATATTTTTTAGTACCTTTAAAGCTATATATTTTAATGCAGATAACAACATAATCATTCCACAAACCAATAAAGGTATGCCATATCGAAATCCGAGTCCTTTTGACCAAGTTATGGGCCTTTAAAGATGGAGAGAAGGCCCATTTCTGTAAACCTTTGCAAAATTAAAATCAATGACATAAAAACGGTCACATATTTTACTACCCTTAAAGCTATATATTTTAATGCAGATAACAACATAATCATTCCACAAGCCCATAAAGGTATGCCATATCGAAATCCGAGTCCTTAAGTCCATAAAAACGGTCATATTTTTTACTACCTTTAAAGTTATATATTTTAATGCAGATAACAACATAATCATTCCACAAGCCCATAAAGGTATGCCATATCGAAATCCGCGTCCTTTTGACCAAGTTATGGGCTTTTAAAGATGGAGAGAAGGCCCGTTTCTGTAAACCTTTGCAAAATTATAATCAATGACATAAAAACGGTTACATTTTATACTACCCTTAAAGCTATATATTTTAATGCAGATAACAACATAATCATTCCACAAGCCCATAAAGGTATGCCATTTCTAGATCCGAGTCCTTTTGACCACGTTATGGGCTTTCAAAGATGGAGAGAAGGCCCATTTCTGTAAACCTTCGCAAAATTAAGATCAATGACATAAGAACGGTCATAATTTTTACTACCTTTAAAGCTATATAATTTAATGCGGATAACAACATAATCATTCCACAAGCCCATAAAGGTATGCCATATCGAAATCCGAGTCCTTTTGACCAAGTTATGGGCTTTTAAAAATGGAGAGAAGGCCCATTTCTGTAAGCCTTCGCAAAATTAAAATCAATGACATAAAAACGGTCATAATTTTTACTACCTTTAAAGCTATATATTTTAATGCAGATAACAACATAATCATTCCACAAGCCCATAAAGGTATGCCATATCTAAATCCGAGTCCTTTTGACCAAGTTATGGGCTTTCAAAGATGGAGAGAAGGCCCATTTCTGTAAACCTTTGCAAAATTAAAATCAATGCCATAATAACGGTCACATTTTTTACTAGCCTTAAAGCTATATATTTTAATGCAGATAACAACATAATCATTCCACAAGCCCATAAAGGTATCCCATATCTAAATCCGAGTCCTTTTGACCAAGTTATGAGCTTTCAAAGATGGAGAGAAGGCCCATTTCTGTAAACCTTCGCAAAATTAAGATCAATGACATAAGAACGGTCATATTTTTTACTACCTTTAAAGCTATATATTTTAATGCAGATAACAACATAATCATTCCACAAGCCTATAAAGGTATGCCATATCGAAATCCGAGTCCTTTTGACCAAGTTAGGGGCTTTTAAAGATGGAGAGAGGGCCCATTTCTGTAAACCTTTGCAAAATTAAAATCAATGACATAAAAACGGTCACATTTTTTACTACTCTTAAGGCTATATATTTTAATGCAGATAACAACATAATCATTCCACAAGCCCATAAAGGTATGCCATATAGAAATCCGAGTCCTTTTGACCAAGTTATGGGCTTTCAAAGATGGAGAGGAGGCCCATTTCTGTAAACCTTATGGGCTTTTAAAGATGGAGAGAAGGCCCATTTCTGTAAACCTTTGCAAAATTAAAATCAATGACATAAAAACGGTCACATCTTTTACTACCCTTAAAGCTATATATTTTAATGCAGATAGTAACATAATCATTCCACAAGCCCATAAAGGTATGCCATATCGAAATCCGAGTTCTTTTGACCAAAGATGGCTTTCAAAGATGGAGAGAAGGTCCATTTCTGTAAACCTTCGCAAAATTAAAATCAATGACATAAAAACGGTCATATTTTTTACTACCTTTAAAGCTATATATTTAAATGCAGATAACAACATAATCATTCCACAAACCCATAAAGGTATGCCATATCGAAATCCGAGTCCTTTTGACCAAGTTATGGGCTTTTAAAGATGGAGAGAAGGCCCATTTCTGGCCCTTCGCAAAAATAAAATCAATGTCATAAAAACGGTCATATTTTTTACTACCTTTAAAGTTATATATTTTAATGCAGATAACAACATAATCATTCCACAAGCCCATAAAGGTATGCCATATCGAAATCCGAGTCCTTAAGTCCATAAAAACGGTCATATTTTTTACTACCTTTAAAGTTATATAGCAGATAACAACATAATCATTCCACAAGCCCATAAAGGTATGCCATATCGAAATCCGAGTCCTTTTGACCAAGTTATGGGCTTTTAAAGATGGAGAGAAGGCCCATTTCTGTAAACCTTTGCAAAATTATAATCAATGACATAAAAACGGTTACATTTTATACTACCCTTAAAGCTATATATTTTAATGCAGATAACAACATAATCATTCCACAAGCCCATAAAGGTATGCCATTTCTAAATCCGAGTCCTTTTGACCAAGTTATGGGCTTTCAAAGATGGAGAGAAGGCCCATTTCTGTAAACTTCGCAAAATTAAAATCAATGACATAAAAACGGTCACATTTTTTACTACCCTTAAAGCTATATATTTTAATGCAGATAGCAACATAATCATTCCACAAGCCCATAAAGGTATGCCATATCGAAATCCGAGATCTTTTAACCAAGTTATGGGCTTTCAAAGATGGAGAGAAGGCCCATTTCTGTAAGCCTTCGCAAAATTAAAATCAATGACATAAAAACGGTCATATTTTTTACTACCTTTAAAGCTATATATTTAAATGCAGATAACAACATAATCATTCCACAAACCCATAAAGGTATGCCATATCGAAATCCGAGTCCTTTTGACCAAGTTATGGGCTTTTAAAGATGGAGAGAAGGCCCATTTCTGGCCCTTCGCAAAAATAAAATAAATGACATAAAAACGGTCATATTTTTTACTACCTTTAAAGTTATATATTTTAATGCAGATAACAACATAATCATTCCACAAGCCTATAAAGGTATGCCATATCGAAATCCGAGTCCTTTTGACCAAGTTATGGGCTCTTAAATATGGAGAGAAGGCCCATTTCTGTAATCCTTCGCAAAATTAAAATCAATGACATAAAAACGGTCATATTTTTTACTACCTTTAAAGCTATATATTTTAATGCAGATAACAACATAATCATTCCACAAGCCCATAAAGGTATGCCATATCGAAATCCGAGTCCTTTTGACCAAGTTATGGGCTTTTAAATATGGAGAGAAGGCCCGTTTCTGTAAACCGCAAAAATAAAATCAATGACATAAAAACGGTCATATTTTTTACTACCTTTAAAGTTATATATTTTAATGCAGATAACAACATAATCATTCCACAAGCCTATAAAGGTATGCCATATCGAAATCCGAGTCCTTTTGACCAAGTTATGGGCTCTTAAATATGGAGAGAAGGCCCATTTCTGTAAACCTTTGCAAAATTATAATCAATGACATAAAAACGGTTACATTTTATACTACCCTTAAAGCTATATATTTTAATGCAGATAACAACATAATCATTCCACAAGCCCATAAAGGTATGCCATTTCTAAATCCGAGTCCTTTTGACCAAGTTATGGGCTTTCAAAGATGGAGAGAAGGCCCATTTCTGTAAACCTTTGCAAAATTATAATCAATGACATAAAAACGGTTACATTTTATACTACCCTTAAAGCTATATATTTTAATGCAGATAACAACATAATCTTTCCACAAGCCCATAAAGGTATGCCATATCTAAATCCGAGTCCTTTTGACCAAGTTATGAGTTTTCAAAGATGGAGAGAAGGCCCATTTCTGTAATCCTTCGCAAAATTAAAATCAATGACATAAAAACGGTCATATTTTTTACTACCTTTAAAGCTATATATTTTAATGCAGATAACAACCTAATCATTCCACAAGCCCATAAAGGTATGCCATATCGAAATCCGAGTCCTTAAGTCCATAAAAACGGTCATATTTTTTACTACCTTTAAAGTTATATAGCAGATAACAACATAATCATTCCACAAGCCCATAAAGGTATGCCATATCGAAATCCGAGTCCTTTTGACCAAGTTATGGGCTTTTAAAGATGGAGAGAAGGCCCATTTCTGTAAACCTTTGCAAAATTATAATCAATGACATAAAAACGGTTACATTTTATACTACCCTTAAAGCTATATATTTTAATGCAGATAACAACATAATCATTCCACAAGCCCATAAAGGTATGCCATTTCTAAATCCGAGTCCTTTTGACCAAGTTATGGGCTTTCAAAGATGGAGAGAAGGACCATTTCTGTAAACTTCGCAAAATTAAAATCAATGACATAAAAACGGTCATATTTTTCACTACCTTTAAAGCTATATATTTTAATGCAGATAACAACATAATCATTCCACAAGCCCATAAAGGTATACCATACGAAGTCCGATTCCTTTTGACCAAGCTATGGGCTTTTAAAGATGGAGAGAAGGCCCATTTCTGTAAGCCTTTGCAAAATAAAAATCAATGACATAAAAACGGTCACATTTTTTACTACCCTTAAAGCTATATATTTTAATGCAGATAGCAACATAATCATTCCACAAGCCCATAAAGGTATGCCATATCGAAATCCGAGTCCTTTTGACCAAGTTATGGGCTTTTAAAGATGGAGAGAAGGCCCATTTCTGGCCCTTCGCAAAAATAAAATCAATGACATAAAAACGGTCATATTTTTTACTACCTTTAAAGTTATATATTTTAATGCAGATAACAACATAATCATTCCACAAGCCTATAAAGGTTTGCCATATCGAAATCCGAGTCCTTTTGACCAAGTTATGGGCTCTTAAATATGGAGAGAAGGCCCATTTCTGTAAGCCTTCGCAAAATTAAAATCAATGACATAAAAACGGTCATATTTTTTACTACCTTTAAAGCTATATATTTAAATGCAGATAACAACATAATCATTCCACAAACCCATAAAGGTATGCCATATCGAAATCCGAGTCCTTTTGACCAAGTTATGGGCTTTTAAAGATGGAGAGAAGGCCCATTTCTGGCCCTTCGCAGAAATAAAATCAATGACATAAAAACGGTCATATTTTTTACTACCTTTAAAGTTATATATTTTAATGCAGATAACAACATAATCATTCCACAAGCCTATAAAGGTTTGCCATATCGAAATCCGAGTCCTTTTGACCAAGTTATGGGCTCTTAAATATGGAGAGAAGGCCCATTTCTGTAATCCTTCGCAAAATTAAAATCAATGACATAAAAACGGTCATATTTTTTACTACCTTTAAAGCTATATATTTTAATGCAGATAACAACATAATCATTCCACAAGCCCATAAAGGTATGCCATATCGAAATCCGAGTCCTTTTGACCAAGTTATGGGCTTTTAAATATGGAGAGAAGGCCCGTTTCTGTAAACCGCAAAAATAAAATCAATGACATAAAAACGGTCATATTTTTTACTACCTTTAAAGTTATATATTTTAATGCAGATAACAACATAATCATTCCACAAGCCTATAAAGGTATGCCATATCGAAATCCGAGTCCTTTTGACCAAGTTATGGGCTCTTAAATATGGAGAGAAGGCCCATTTCTGTAAACCTTTGCAAAATTATAATCAATGACATAAAAACGGTTACATTTTATACTACCCTTAAAGCTATATATTTTAATGCAGATAACAACATAATCATTCCACAAGCCCATAAAGGTATGCCATTTCTAAATCCGAGTCCTTTTGACCAAGTTATGGGCTTTCAAAGATGGAGAGAAGGCCCATTTCTGTAAACCTTTGCAAAATTATAATCAATGACATAAAAACGGTTACATTTTATACTACCCTTAAAGCTATATATTTTAATGCAGATAACAACATAATCTTTCCACAAGCCCATAAAGGTATGCCATATCTAAATCCGAGTCCTTTTGACCAAGTTATGAGTTTTCAAAGATGGAGAGAAGGCCCATTTCTGTAATCCTTCGCAAAATTAAAATCAATGACATAAAAACGGTCATATTTTTTACTACCTTTAAAGCTATATATTTTAATGCAGATAACAACATAATCATTCCACAAGCCCATAAAGGTATGCCATATCGAAATCCGAGTCCTTAAGTCCATAAAAACGGTCATATTTTTTACTACCTTTAAAGTTATATAGCAGATAACAACATAATCATTCCACAAGCCCATAAAGGTATGCCATATCGAAATCCGAGTCCTTTTGACCAAGTTATGGGCTTTTAAAGATGGAGAGAAGGCCCATTTCTGTAAACCTTTGCAAAATTATAATCAATGACATAAAAACGGTTACATTTTATACTACCCTTAAAGCTATATATTTTAATGCAGATAACAACATAATCATTCCACAAGCCCATAAGGGTATGCCATTTCTAAATCCGAGTCCTTTTGACCACGTTATGGGCTTTCAAAGATGGAGAGAAGGCCCATTTCTGTAAACCTTCGCAAAATTAAGATCAATGACACAAGAACGGTCATAATTTTTACTACCTTTAAGGTCATATAATTTAATGCGGATAACAACATAATCATTCCACAAGCCCATAAAGGTATGCCATATCGAAATCCGAGTCCTTTTGACCAAGTTATGGGCTTTTAAAAATGGAGAGAAGGCCCATTTCTGTAAGCCTTCGCAAAATTAAAATCAATGACATAAAAACGGTCATAATTTTTACTACCTTTAAAGCTATATATTTTAATGCAGATAACAACATAATCATTCCACAAGCCCATAAAGGTATGCATATCTAAATCCGAAACCTTTTGACCAAGTTATGGGCTTTCAAAGATGGAGAGAAGGCCCATTTCTGTAAACCTTTGCAAAATTAAAATCAATGCCATAATAACGGTCACATTTTTTACTAGCCTTAAAGCTATATATTTTAATGCAGATAACAACATAATCATTCCACAAGCCCATAAAGGTATGCCATATCTAAATCCGAGTCCTTTTGACCAAGTTATGAGCTTTCAAAGATGGAGAGAAGGCCCATTTCTGTAAACCTTCGCAAAATTAAGATCAATGACATAAGAACGGTCATATTTTTTACTACCTTTAAAGCTATATATTTTAATGCAGATAACAACATAATCATTCCACAAGCCTATAAAGGCATGCCATATCGAAATCCGAGTCCTTTTGACCAAGTTATGGGCTTTTAAAGATGGAGAGAGGGCCCATTTCTGTAAACCTTTGCAAAATTAAAATCAATGACATAAAAACGGTCACATTTTTTACTACCCTTAAGGCTATTTATTTAAATGCAGATAACAACATAATCATTCCACAAGCCCATAAAGGTATGCCATATCGAAATCCGAGTCCTTTTGACCAAGTTATGGGCTTTCAAAGATGGAGAGGAGGCCCATTTCTGTAAACCTTCGCAAAATTAAAATCAATGACAAAAAAACGGTCATATTTTTTACTACCTTAAGGTATGCCATATCTAAATCCGAGTCCTTTTGACCAAGTTATGGGCTTTCAAAGATGGAGAGAAGGCCCATTTCTGTAAACCTTCGCAAAAATAAAATCAATGACATAAAAACGGTCATATTTTTTACTACCTTTAAAGTTATATATTTTAATGCAGATAACAACATAATCATTCCACAAGCCCATAAAGGTATACCATACGAAGTCCGATTCCTTTTGACCAAGCTATGGGCTTTTAAAGATGGAGAGAAGGCCCATTTCTGTAAGCCTTTGCAAAATAAAAATCAATGACATAAAAACGGTCATATTTTTTACTACCCTTAAAGCTATATATTTTAATGCAGATAGCAACATAATCATTCCACAAGCCCATAAAGGTATGCCATATCGAAATCCGAGTTCTTTTGACCAAGTTATGGGCTTTCAAAGATGGAGAGAAGGCCCATTTCTGTAAACCTTCGCAAAATTAAAATCAATGACATAAAAACGGTCATATTTTTTACTACCTTTAAAGCTATATATTTAAATGCAGATAACAACATAATCATTCCACAAACCCATAAAGGTGTGCCATATCGAAATCCGAGTCCTTTTGACCAAGTTATGGGCTCTTAAATATGGAGAGAAGGCCCATTTCTGTAATCCTTCGCAAAATTAAAATCAATGACATAAAAACGGTCACATTTTTTACTACCTTTAAAGCTAGATATTTTAATGCAGATAACAACATAATCATTCCACAAGCCCATAAAGGTATACCATACGAAGTCGGAGTCCTTTTGACCAAGTTATGGGCTTTTAAAGATGGAGAGAAGGCCCATTTCTGTAAGCCTTTGCAAAATTAAAATCAATGACATAAAATCGGTAACATGTTTTACTACCCTTAAAGCTATATATTTTAATGCAGATAGCAACATAATCATTCCACAAGCCCATAAAGGTATGCCATATCGAAATCCGAGTCCTTTTGACCAAGTTATGGGCTTTTAAATATGGAGAGAAGGCCCGTTTCTGTAAACCGCAAAAATAAAATCAATGACATAAAAACGGTCATATTTTTTACTACCTTTAAAGCTATATATTTTAATGCAGATAACAACATAATCATTCCACAAGCCCTTAAAGGTATGCCATATCGAAATCCGAGTTCTTTTGACCAAGTTATGGGCTTTCAAAGATGGAGAGAAGGCCCGATTCTGTAAACCTTCGCAAAATTAAAATCAATGATATAAAAACGGTCATATTTTTTGCTACCTTTAAAGCTATATATTTAAATGCAGATAACAATATAATCATTCCACAAACCCATAAAGGTATGCCATATCGAAATCCGAGTCCTTTTGACCAAGTTATGGGCTCTTTAATATGGAGAGAAGGCTCATTTCTGTAATCCTTCGCAAAATTAAAATCAATGACATAAAAACGGTCATATTTTTTACTACCTTTAAAGCTATATATTTTAATGCAGATAACAACATAATCATTCCACAAGCCCATAAAGGTATGCCATATCGAAATCCTAGTCCTTTTGACCAAGTTATGGGCTTTTAAATATGGAGAGAAGGCCCGTTTCTGTAAACCGCAAAAATAAAATCAATGACATAAAAACGGTCATATTTTTTACTACCTTTAAAGTTATATATTTTAATGCAGATAACAACATAATCATTCCACAAGCCCATAAGGTATGCCATATCGAAATCCGAGTCCTTTTGACCAAGTTCTGGGCTTTTAAAGATGGAGAGAAAGCCCATTTCTGTAAGCCTTTGCAAAATTAAAATCAATGACATAAAAACGGTCACATTTTTTACTACCCTTAAAGCTATATATTTTAATGCAGATAGCAACATAATCATTCCACAAGCCCATAGAGGTATGCCATATCGAAATCCGAGTTCTTTTGACCAAGTTATGGGCTTTCAAAGATGGAGAGAAGGCCCATTTCTGTAAACCTTTGCAAAATTAAAATCAATGACATAAAAACGGTCATATTTTTTACTACCTTTAAAGCTATATATTTAAATGCAGATAACAACATAATCATTCCACAAACCCATAAAGGTATGCCATATTGAAATCCGAGTCCTTTTGACCAAGTTATGGGCTTTTAAAGATGGAGAGAAGGCCCATTTCTGGCCCTTCGCAAAAATAAAATCATTGACATAAAAACGGTCATATTTTTTACTACCTTTAAAGTTATATATTTTAATGCAGATAACAACATAATCATTCCACAAGCCCATAAAGGTATGCCATATCGAAATCCGAGTCCTCTTGACCAAGTAATGGGCTTTTAAATATGGAGAGAAGGCCCATTTCTGTAAACCTTCGCAAAATTAAAATCAATGACATAAAAACGGTCATATTTTTCACTACCTTTAAAGCTATATATTTTAATGCAGATAACAACATAATCATTCCACAAGCCCATAAAGGTATACCATACGAAGTCCGATTCCTTTTGACCAAGCTATGGGCTTTTAAAGATGGAGAGAAGGCACATTCCTGTAAGCCTATGCAAAATTAAAATCAATGACATAAAAACGGTCATATTTTTTACTACCTTTAAAGCTATATATTTTAATGCAGATAACAACATAATCATTCCACAAGCCCATAAAGGTATGCCATATCGAAATCCGAGTCCTCTTGACCAAGTAATGGGCTTTTAAATATGGAGAGAAGGCCCATTTCTGTAAACCTTCGCAAAATTAAAATCAATGACATAAAAACGGTCATATTTTTCACTACCTTTAAAGCTATATATTTTAATGCAGATAACAACATTATCATTCCACAAGCCCATAAAGGTATACCATACGAAGTCCGATTCCTTTTGACCAAGCTATGGGCTTTTAAAGATGGAGAGAAGGCACATTTCTGTAAGCCTTTGCAAAATTAAAATCAATGACATAAAAACGGTCACATTTTTCACTACCTTTAAAGCTATATATTTTAATGCAGATAACAACATAATCATTCCACAAGCCCATAAAGGTATACCATACGAAGTCCGATTCCTTTTGACCAAGCTATGGGCTTTTAAATATGGAGAGAAGGCCCGTTTCTGTAAACCGCAAAAATAAAATCAATAACATAAAAACGGTCATATTTTTTATTACCTTTAAAGTTATATATTTTAATGCAGATAACAACATAATCATTCCACAAGCCCATAAAAGTATGCCATATCGAAATCCGAGTCCTTTTGACCAAGCTATGGGCTTTTAAAGATGGAGAGAAGGCCCATTTCTGTAAACCTTTTCAAAATTAAAATCAATGACATAAAAACGGTCACATTTTTTACTACCCTTATAGCTATATATTTTAATGCAGATAGCAACATAATCATTCCACAAGCCCATAAAGGTATGCCATATCGAAATCCGAGTTCTTTTGACCAAGTTATGGGCTTTCAAAGATGGAGAGAAGGCCCATTTCTGTAAGCCTTAGCAAAATTAAAATCAATGAAATAAAAACGGTCATACTTCGTACTACCTTTAAAGCTTTATATTTAAATGCAGATAACAACATAATCATTCCACAAACCCATTAAGGTATGCCATATCGAAATCCGAGTCCATTTGACCAAGTTATGGGCTTTTAAAGATGGAGAGAAAGCCCATTTCTGGCCCTTCGCAAAAATAAAATCAATGACATAAAAACGGTCATATTTTTTACTGCCTTTAAAGCTATATAATTTAATGCAGATAACAACATAATCATTCCACAAGCCCATAAAGGTATACAATACGAAGTCCGGGTCCTTTTGACCAAGTTATGGGCTTTTAAAGATGGAGAGAAGGCCCATTTCTGTAAGCCTTTGCAAAATTAAAATCAATGACATAAAAACGGTCATATTTTTTACTAGCTTTAAAGCAATATATTTTAATGCAGATAACAACATAATCATTCCACAAGCCCATAAAGGTATACCATACGAAGTCCGATTCCTTTTGACCAAGCTATGGGCTTTTAAAGATGGAGAGAAGGCACATTCCTGTAAGCCTATGCAAAATTAAAATCAATGACATAAAAACGGTCATATTTTTTACTACCTTTAAAGCTATATATTTTAATGCAGATAACAACATTATCATTCCACAAGCCCATAAAGGTATGCCATATAGAAATCCGAGTTCTTTTGACCAAGTTATGGGCTTTCAAAGATGGAGAGAAGGCCCATTTCTGTAAGCCTTAGCAAAATTAAAATCAATGAAATAAAAACGGTCATACTTCGTACTACCTTTAAAGCTTTATATTTAAATGCAGATAACAACATAATCATTCCACAAACCCATTAAGGTATGCCATATCGAAATCCGAGTCCATTTGACCAAGTTATGGGCTTTTAAAGATGGAGAGAAAGCCCATTTCTGGCCCTTCGCAAAAATAAAATCAATGACATAAAAACGGTCATATTTTTTACTACCTTTAAGGCTATATAATTTAATGCAGATAACAACATAATCATTCCACAAGCCCATAAAGGTATACCATACGAAGTCCGAGTCCTTTTGACCAAGTTATGGGCTTTTAAAGATGGAGAGAAGGCCCATTTCTGTAAGCCTTTGCAAAATTAAAATCAATGACATAAAAACGGTCATATTTTTTACTAGCTTTAAAGCAATATATTTTAATGCAGATAACAACATAATCATTCCACAAGCCCATAAGGGTATGCCATATCGAAATCCGAGTCCTTTTGACCAAGTTATGGGCTCTTTAATATGGAGAGAAGGCCCATTTCTGTAATCCTTCGCAAAATTAAAATCAATGACATAAAAACGGTTATATTTTTTACTACCTTTAAAGCTATATATTTTAATGCAGATAACAACATAATCATTCCACAAGCCCATAAAGGTATGCCATATCGAAATCCTAGTCCTTTTGACCAAGTTATGGGCTTTTAAATATGGAGAGAAGGCCCGTTTCTGTAAACCGCAAAAATAAAATCAATGACATAAAAACGGTCATATTTTTTACTACCTTTAAAGTTATATATTTTAATGCAGATAACAACATAATCATTCCACAAGCCCATAAGGTATGCCATATCGAAATCCGAGTCCTTTTGACCAAGTTATGGGCTTTTAAAGATGGAGAGAAGGCCCATTTCTGTACGCCTTTGCAAAATTA
This sequence comes from Drosophila subpulchrella, assembly GCF_014743375.2. Lineage (NCBI taxonomy): Eukaryota > Metazoa > Arthropoda > Insecta > Diptera > Drosophilidae > Drosophila > Drosophila subpulchrella. The sequence continues at coordinate 26,683 of NW_023665508.1, read as the reverse complement.
AAATCAATGACATAAAAACGGTCACATTTTTTACTACCCTTAAAGCTATATATTTTGTAATAGGCAAATAAATGTACTCCGGCGATAGTTTCGGTTTAACTTCTTTATTTTATAATTTCACAACCGCTTTCCTTGAACGCATAACACAGAGTGCTGCAACGATTCTCCCTCTTCCTTATTCTCGCTCATCTGAGTGAGCGAGACAGGTATACTTATCTGCGATCTCTTATGCTGCAGTACTCGGTAGAAAGGGATGACAATATAACGTTTACATTTAACTTAAACTAGGTTTCCCGCTTATTCTATAGTACAGTGGGTGTCGTATGAATATATTACATCATATGTCGTACAGTGGGCCATGTCAGTATATTTCCTACTACAACTCGGCCATCCTGACTGTATGATCCCCTGATCACTGTGAACATTAATTAAAGTTTATTTATTCATTTACAAAATGTGTTGCAATTCTTATTAATTTTTCTTATAAGTAATGATTATTATATATAACATATTTTACAATGGTTTTTTTTTTTTTTTTTTTTTTTTCTATTTCTTTTTGGAACCTACCCAGTGTTTAATATTATTAATGCTCCATACACCTTGGTAAGGGTTGCGTGATACCTGGAATCCTTCAACATCTTTTAACAAAAATCTGTCATTTCTTAGTACTTTTGCAATTACATACGGGCCCTTATTCTTTGGAATTAACTTTCTAGAGACGCCAGTTGTGCTATCAAAATTCTTGACCATTACATAATCTCCTTTTTTATACTGTGACGGTTTTCTAGCTTTCTTATCATATTGCAGTTTATTGTATGCTTGTGCTTTTTCCTGACATTTTTCTGCTTTGATTCTAACGTTTTCCAGGTCTCTGTCTTCTGGTGCATTATCTAATTCTTCAAGCTTTTCTTTTAATTCGTCTACTACTTTTCCTCTTTGCTCTAAACCGAATAACATTTTGCTTGGACTTTGTTTAATACTACGATGTTGGGTGTTATTTAGCACATGTTCTACTTTATCTATTACTAAGTCCCAGTATATACCTTTCTCTGGCTCAACCAGTTTGGCTATCATTGGTCCTAGACTTCTGTTTATTCTTTCTACCTGGCCATTTGCTTGAGGTGATCCTGTAGCTATTTTCATGTGCTTAATATCAAACTCTAACATAAAGTCGTCAAACTCTTTGGAAGTGAAACAGCTTCCTCTATCCGAAATAATACATTTGGGCTTGCTGTATGCTCTAAAATAATCCTTAAGGGCTATGATAACTTCTCGGGTATTTGTTGTCTTTGTGGTATATAAACGTACAAACTTAGTAAAACCGTCAACGACGACAAATATATGTTTCTTTGATCTTCCCGAATCGACTGGACCATCATGGTCAATGTGGATAAGTTCAAAGGGCTTACTACCTTTTGGAATTGAATGTAAAAATCCTTCTTTTCCTGTGTTGGGGGAAAATGCTACACATTTTATGCAATTGTTTATATGGCTTACACACTTCTCCTTGGCGTTTGGAAACCAATAACTCTTTGCAATAATATCTAACATTTTGTCTCTCCCTATATGACCGATTTCATTGTGGTATTTGAAGAGTATATGCTCTTCCATATCAATAGGTACGTAAAATAACAATCTGTCATGGTTGCTCTTTCTATAGACTATTCCGTTTCTCATTTCGAATAATTTGTGCTCATGTTCCTCTAACTGTTTCTTTATGTTCTGAACTTTTGGGTCCTTGGCTTGGCAAATAACCAGATTGTCTTCAAATGAATTTGTTTCCACTATTAAAATGTTTGTACACCTGCTAAGGGCGTCAACGTGTTGCATTCTGTTTCCTTCCCTATGTATTAGATCGTAGTCATAATTTTGTAGCTCTAATGCCCATCTAGCTATACGCGGATTCAGTTCGACTTTATTAAGTGTTAACGTGAGCAAGTTACAGTCAGTAATAATCTTGAAATGTCTACCAAATAAATATATCCTAAATCTACGCAATGCGTGAATAATGGCCACGGTTTCAAGCTCAAAACTATGGTATTTCGATTCAGCAATGCTTGTGCGTTTGGAAAAATAAAAGATGGGGTGCAATTTTCCATCTTCTTTCTTTTGGAGTAGTACGGCTCCGAAACCAAGAGAGCTGGCATCGCAATGTAGCTCTACCTCGTCTTTGTGGTTGTATAAGGCTAACACTGGTGCTTCAACTAACTTATTTTTAAGCATCATAAAGCAGCTCATTTCCTTTCCTCCAAAATGGAATTTCTCGTCTTTTCTCAAGAGATCATATAAAGGTTTGGCTAGAGTCGAAAAATCTTTAATGAATCTACGGAAATAAGAACATAAGCCCAAAAAACTTTGAACATGTTGCGTTTTGTCTGGTATCGGAAAATTTTGGATTGCCTCTATTCCTTTATCATCAGCTTTGATGCCCTGGCCGTTTATAATGAAACCCAAATATTTACTACTCTGTTGTAGGAACTCACATTTATCCATACGTAGTTCCAACTTATTCTTAGCAAGTCTGAGAAACACCTCCTTTAAAATCTGAAAATGTTCATTAACATCTTTGCTGGCGATCATAATGTCGTCCATGTACACGATTACTTGATTCTTTCTAATAAGGTCATCGAAGATTTTATTTATAAGCCTTTGAAAAACTGCTGAAGCCGTTTTCAGACCCATTGGCATTCTAAGAAATTCAAATTGGCCTAACGGTGTTACAAAAGAAGTATACTTAATTGATTCTTTATTGACAAAAACGTGAAAGTAACCGTTTTTTAGATCAAGTTTTGAAAATACTTTTTTATTAGCTAACTTGTCTAACAGGTCATCGATAAGCGGTATAGGGTAATTGTCTTTGATTAAAACCTTGTTAAGTTTTCTAAAATCTATGCAAAGTCGTATGTCTCCGGTTTTTTTCTTCACTAAAACTATAGGAGAAGCATATTCAGACTGGCTTGGTTGAATGATCCCGTTTTCTAAATAATCGTCCAAAAGTTTTTGCAGTTTTTCTTTTTCCGCATAGGCAAGCCGCCGCGGAGCACAACTAAACGGTTTCGAGTTTTCTAAATTAAGTTTTATCTCACTTTTAATAACCGGTTCCTTTGGTTTTTCTACCCTAATGTGATTGTGTTCAATTATCTCTTTTAATTGAGGTAAAAGATCTTGATTATCAATTGTACCGCATATGTAATCAGTGTCTTCGTCATCCATATAGTTTATGCTAAGCATTTCCCGAATCGTTATAGACATATTGCTTTCATTTTTGTTATTGACTATATCGTCGATGGCAGCCGGACAGGTTGCCCTACTAATTATAGGGTTGTTTGTATCCCCGATCGAAACCCTTATTGTTTCAAAGTCTTTAAAACTAACTTTTTCAGTACCTGTATCACCAATTTCTTGTATAACTGTATCATCAACTGCTTTGCTTAAAAAATCATTAATCGAATTACTAAATGTATTACTAATTGTTTCTCTAACTCTATCACTAACTGAATCCTTTACTGTTTCTCTAGCCTTATCACTAATTGGTTTGCTAACTTTATCACTAACTGTTTCGCTAACTGTATCACTAACTGTATCTCTAACTGTATCACTAATTGTATCACTAACTGTTTCTCTAACTGTATCACTAACTGTTTCTCTAACTGTATCACTAACTGTATCACTAACTGTATCACTAACTGTTTCTCTAACTGTATCACTAACTGTTTCACTAACTGTATCACTAATTGTATCCTTCAGAATTTCGATAGCACTTTCCGGTTTCTTGCTAACATCTAAATTATGTGTTAGTTTAAATTCCCAGGCATTGCATATATTTCCATTGCAATCGGCATTCGCAGGCTCAATCGTGATCATTTTTAAGGTGCTTAAATCTAATTCTAAATTGCAAGCATCCATAAAATTCCGCCCAAGAACAACCTCATGACTCATAGACTCATTGGGCACAATATACAGGTAAAAATGACATTTTAATCGTTCTTTAATTATGTAACAGTATTCTTCCATAGATTTTCAGTTGGCTTTTATTCAGCCCAAAGTAGTTTTCAGAAACGAACTCCATCTTAATTTTAGAGGATATAACACCTGTTTTGGCGAATGATATTGGGCTGCCAGTGTCTATGAGGCATGCTGCAATTAATGGGGTTTTAGGACTGTTGTAAAAAAATATTTGTATGTATCTTACGTATTTATTTGTATTTGCGCTCTTACGCTCAGGGCACTGACCCACAAAGTGTCCAAATTTGCCACATGCGTAGCACGATCCGGGCTCTCGTTTCGGTTTCTGGCAGTCCTTGGCGTAGTGGCCTTTTGAGTTGCAATTGGCGCAACGGAAGTCCTTTGTGTCTGCAACCTTTCCGGAAGAGCGCTGCGAAGAATTGACTTCCTGCTTTCGTTCAGGTAAACGGATTCCTGAGAAGGCTTCCAAAATCTGCCCAGGTTCGGCGAAACATTGTATGCGAGCTTGGTCGCGTAGCCCTGGTGCCGGAATTCCTTCGATGATGTTTTCGATGAGCTCCTCCTTGTCGATGTTTATATCGTTGGCCAGCATAATTTTCTCCTCGAAATAAGAAGCGAACCTTTCTCCTGAACGCCACTGTCGACTTTGGAACGCGTTCCTTAGCTCCCCCTTTGACATCTTAGATGCAAATGCTAGGATCAGCTGCTCACAAAGGCGGTCGGTTGGCTCCAAAATGCGTGTTGCGTTTGCGTGCAGCCAAATTTGGGCCTTTCCTTTTAGTTTGGCAATGAGGAGCATACGCACAACGAACGAGTCCAAATTGTACACCTGCGCAATGTTTTGCAGTTGTGTGACCCAGTTACGGGCACACGAGTTGCCGTCGTAGTCCATTGTTACGTCCTTTGCCAGTGCGAGTGCTGTTGCTGGAGATTCTAACAATTTGTTTACATTTGTAAGCTGGCATTGATCAGCACTGTCTGTGGCGTGCTTTCCAACACTAAAATTATCGATATCGAAGCTATCCCTGGCGCTGTTAGCCCTGGCGCTGTTAGCGTTAACAGCGTCGATGCAAGCGAAACTGTTAAGGTTTCCAGAAGTTTCGATGTTGCTTTCGATGACGTCATGGACTTGCTGAGCATGATTTGGCTTGTCCCTGGTGACGTCAGCAATCTCCGCTTGAAGCTGTTGCAATATGGCCTTGTTTGCGTCGATTTCGTCGAGAATTTTCTGCAGCTTCACCCTTTCGATATCTACCAGAGAAACGTTCTCCGTGCGTATACCGTCCACTGCCTGTGACGTCATCGTACCAGAGTCGAACAAAGCTTCCTGTGCGCCTTCCAAATGTTGTTGCAGCGGCAATGATGCGGCTCCCTCTACTTCGGTTTCTGGCGGCTGCTGGCTGTTAAATGGAGCTCCATTTGGTGGATCACCACGTGCCTCTGATGATGGGGCCTGCAGACGCGCCATCAACTCTGCTTTCGAGCCTGAGGTTTGTAGCCCGAGCACATTTAGCCAGTTTTTTAACTGAACTACCGTAAATTGGTTTAAATTGATGTCAGGCGTTTTGAGTCAGAACCACTTCGGATATTGTAATAGGCAAATAAATGTACTCCGGCGATAGTTTCGGTTTAACTTCTTTATTTTATAATTTCACAACCGCTTTCCTTGAACGCATAACACAGAGTGCCGCAACGATTCTCCCTCTTCCTTATTCTCGCTCATCTGAGTGAGCGAGACAGGTATACTTATCTGCGATCTCTTATGCTGCAGTACTCGGTAGAAAGGGATGACAATATAACGTTTACAGTTAACTTAAACTAGGTTTCCCGCTTATTCTATAGTACAGTGGGTGTCGTATGAATATATTACATCATATGTCGTACAGTGGGCCATGTCAGTATATTTCCTACTACAATTTTAATGCAGATAGCAACATAATCATTCCACAAGCCCATAGAGGTATGCCATATCGAAATCCGAGTTCTTTTGACCAAGTTATGGGCTTTCAAAGATGGAGAGAAGGCCCATTTCTGTAAACCTTCGCAAAATTAAAATCAATGACATAAAAACGGTCATATTTTTTACTACCTTTAAAGCTATATATTTAAATGTAGATAACAACATAATCATTCCACAAACCCATAAAGGTATGCCATATTGAAATCCGAGTCCTTTTGACCAAGTTATGGGTTTTTAAAGATGGAGAGAAGGCCCATTTCTGGCCCTTCGCAAAAATAAAATCATTGACATAAAAACGGTCATATTTTTTAATACCTTTAAAGTTATATATTTTAATGCAGATAACAACATAATCATTCCACAAGCCCATAAAGGTATGCCATATCGAAATCCGAGTCCTTTTGACCAAGTTATGGGCTTTTAAAGATGGAGAGAAGGCCTATTTCTGTAAGCCTTTGCAAAATTAAAATCAATGACATAAAAACGGTCATATTTTTTACTACCTTTAAAGCTATATATTTTAATGCAGATAACAACATAATCATTCCACAAGCCCATAAAGGTATGCCCTATCGAAATCCGAGTCCTCTTGACCAAGTAATGGGCTTTTAAATATGGGGAGAAGGCCCATTTCTGTAAACCTTCGCAAAATTAAAATCAATGACATAAAAACGGTCATATTTTTTACTACCTTTAAAGTTATATATTTTAATGCAGATAACAACATAATCATTCCACAAGCCCATAAAGGTATGCCATATCGAAATCCGAGTCCTTTTGACCAAGTTATGGGCTCTTAAATATGGAGAGAAGGCCCATTTCTGTAATCCTTCGCAAAATTAAAATCAATGACATAAAAACGGTCATATTTTTCACTACCTTTAAAGCTATATATTTTAATGCAGATAACAACATAATCATTCCACAAGCCCATAAAGGTATACCATACGAAGTCCGATTCCTTTTGACCAAGCTATGGGCTTTTAAAGATGGAGAGAAGGCACATTCCTGTAAGCCTATGCAAAATTAAAATCAATGACATAAAAACGGTCATATTTTTTACTACCTTTAAAGCTATATATTTTAATGCAGATAACAACATTATCATTCCACAAGCCCATAAAGGTATGCCATATAGAAATCCGAGTCAATTTGACCAAGTTATGGGCTTTTAAATATGGAGAGAAGGCCCGTTTCTGTAAACCGCAAAAATAAAATCAATAACATAAAAACGGTCATATTTTTTACTACCTTTAAAGTTATATATTTTAATGCAGATAACAACATAATCAGTCCACAAGCCCATAAAAGTATGCCATATCGAAATCCGAGTCCTTTTGACCAAGCTATGGGCTTTTAAAGATGGAGAGAAGGCCCATTTCTGTAAACCTTTTCAAAATTAAAATCAGTGACATAAAAACGGTCACATTTTTTACTACCCTTATAGCTATATATTTTAATGCAGATAGCAACATAATCATTCCACAAGCCCATAAAGGTATGCCATATCGAAATCCGAGCTCTTTTGACCAAGTTATGGGCTTTCAAAGATGGAGAGAAGGCCCATTTCTGTAAGCCTTCGCAAAATTAAAATCAATGACATTAAAACGGTCATACTTCGTACTACCTTTAAAGCTATATATTTAAATGCAGATAACAATATAATCATTCCACAAACCCATTAAGGTATGCCATATCGAAATCCGAGTCCATTTGACCAAGTTATGGGCTTTTAAAGATGGAGAGAAAGCCCATTTCTGGCCCTTCGCAAAAATAAAAATCAATGACATAAAAACGGTCATATTTTTTACTATCTTTAAAGCTATATATTTTAATGCAGATAACAACATAATCATTCCACAAGCCCATAAGGGTATGCCATATCGAAATCCGAGTCCTTTTGACCAAGTAATGGGCTTTTAAATATGGAGAGAAGGCCCATTTCTGTAAACCTTCGCAAAATTAAAATCAATGACATAAAAACGGTCATATTTTTTACTTCATTTAAAGCTATATTTTTTAATGCAGATAACAACATAATCATTCCACAAACCCATAAAGGTATGCCATATCGAAATCCGAGTCATTTTGACCAAGTTATGGGCTTTTAAAGATGGAGAGAATGCCCACTTCTGGCCCTTCGCAAAAATAAAATCAATGACATAAGAACGGTCATATTTTTTACTACCTTTAAAGTTATATATTTTAATGCAGATAACAACATAATCATTCCACAAGCCCATAAAGGTATGCCATATCGAAATCCGAGTCCTTTTGACCAAGTTATGGGCTCTTAAATATGGAGAGAAGGCCCATTTCTGTAATCCTTCGCAAAATTAAAATCAATGACATAAAAACGGTCATATATTTTACTACCTTTAAAGCTATATATTTTAATGCAGATAACAACATAATCATACCACAAGCCCATAAAGGTATACCATACGAAGTCCGAGTCCTTTTGACCAAGTTATGGGCTTTTATAGATGGAGAGAAGGTCCATTTCTGTAAGCCTTTGCAAAATTAAAATCAATGACATAAAAACGGTCATATTTTTTACTACCTTTAAAGCTATATATTTTAATGCAGATAACAACATAATCATTCCACAAGCCCATAAAGGTATGCCATATCGAAATCCGAGTCCTTTTGACCATGTTATGGGCTTTTAAATATGGAGAGAAGGCCCATTTCTGGCCCTTCGCAAAAATAAAATCATTGACATAAAAACGGTCATATTTTTTACTACCTTTAAAGTTATATATTTTAATGCAGATAACAACATAATCATTCCACAAGCCCATAAAGGTATGCCATATCGAAATCCGAGTCCTTTTGACCAAGTTATGGGCTCTTAAATATGGAGAGAAGGCCCATTTCTGTAATCCTTCGCAAAATTAAAATCAATGACATAAAAACGGTCATATTTTTTACTACCTTTAAAGCTATATATTTTATTGCAGATAGCAACATAATCATTCCACAAGCCCATAAAGGTATACCATACGAAGTCCGAGTCCTTTTGACCAAGTTATGGGCTTTTAAAGATGGAGAGAAGGCCTATTTCTGTAAGCCTTTGCAAAATTAAAATCAATGACATAAAAACGGTCATATTTTTTACTACCTTTAAAGCTATATATTTTAATGCAGATAACAACATAATCATTCCACAAGCCCATAAAGGTATGCCCTATCGAAATCCGAGTCCTCTTGACCAAGTAATGGGCTTTTAAATATGGGGAGAAGGCCCATTTCTGTAAACCTTCGCAAAATTAAAATCAATGACATAAAAACGGTCATATTTTTTACTACCTTTAAAGTTATATATTTTAATGCAGATAACAACATAATCATTCCACAAGCCCATAAAGGTATGCCATATCGAAATCCGAGTCCTTTTGACCAAGTTATGGGCTCTTAAATATGGAGAGAAGGCCCATTTCTGTAATCCTTCGCAAAATTAAAATCAATGACATAAAAACGGTCATATTTTTCACTACCTTTAAAGCTATATATTTTAATGCAGATAACAACATAATCATTCCACAAGCCCATAAAGGTATACCATACGAAGTCCGATTCCTTTTGACCAAGCTATGGGCTTTTAAAGATGGAGAGAAGGCACATTCCTGTAAGCCTATGCAAAATTAAAATCAATGACATAAAAACGGTCATATTTTTTACTACCTTTAAAGCTATATATTTTAATGCAGATAACAACATTATCATTCCACAAGCCCATAAAGGTATGCCATATAGAAATCCGAGTCAATTTGACCAAGTTATGGGCTTTTAAATATGGAGAGAAGGCCCGTTTCTGTAAACCGCAAAAATAAAATCAATAACATAAAGACGGTCATATTTTTTACTACCTTTAAAGTTATATATTTTAATGCAGATAACAACATAATCAGTCCACAAGCCCATAAAAGTATGCCATATCGAAATCCGAGTCCTTTTGACCAAGCTATGGGCTTTTAAAGATGGAGAGAAGGCCCATTTCTGTAAACCTTTTCAAAATTAAAATCAATGACATAAAAACGGTCACATTTTTTACTACCCTTATAGCTATATATTTTAATGCAGATAGCAACATAATCATTCCACAAGCCCATAAAGGTATGCCATATCGAAATCCGAGCTCTTTTGACCAAGTTATGGGCTTTCAAAGATGGAGAGAAGGCCCATTTCTGTAAGCCTTCGCAAAATTAAAATCAATGACATAAAAACGGTCATACTTCGTACTACCTTTAAAGCTATATATTTAAATGCAGATAACAATATAATCATTCCACAAACCCATTAAGGTATGCCATATCGAAATCCGAGTCCATTTGACCAAGTTATGGGCTTTTAAAGATGGAGAGAAAGCCCATTTCTGGCCCTTCGCAAAAATAAAATCAATGACATAAAAACGGTCATATTTTTTACTACCTTTAAAGCTATATATTTTAATGCAGATAACAACATAATCATTCCACAAGCCCATAAAGGTATACCATACGAAGTCCGAGTCCTTTTGACCAAGTTATGGGCTTTTAAAGATACAGAGAAGGCCCATTTCTGTAAGCCTTTGCAAAATTAAAATCAATGACATAAAAACGGTCATATTTTTTACTATCTTTAAAGCTATATATTTTAATGCAGATAACAACATAATCATTCCACAAGCCCATAAGGGTATGCCATATCGAAATCCGAGTCCTTTTGACCAAGTAATGGGCTTTTAAATATGGAGAGAAGGCCCATTTCTGTAAACCTTCGCAAAATTAAAATCAATGACATAAAAACGGTCATATTTTTTACTTCATTTAAAGCTATATTTTTTAATGCAGATAACAACATAATCATTCCACAAACCCATAAAGGTATGCCATATCGAAATCCGAGTCCTTTTGACCAAGTTATGGGCTTTTAAAGATGGAGAGAATGCCCATTTCTGGCCCTTCGCAAAAATAAAATCAATGACATAAGAACGGTCATATTTTTTACTACCTTTAAAGTTATATATTTTAATGCAGATAACAACATAATCATTCCACAAGCCCATAAAGGTATGCCATATCGAAATCCGAGTCCTTTTGACCAAGTTATGGGCTCTTAAATATGGAGAGAAGGCCCATTTCTGTAATCCTTCGCAAAATTAAAATCAATGACATAAAAACGGTCATATATTTTACTACCTTTAAAGCTATATATTTTAATGCAGATAACAACATAATCATACCACAAGCCCATAAAGGTATACCATACGAAGTCCGAGTCCTTTTGACCAAGTTATGGGCTTTTATAGATGGAGAGAAGGTCCATTTCTGTAAGCCTTTGCAAAATTAAAATCAATGACATAAAAACGGTCATATTTTTTACTACCTTTAAAGCTATATATTTTAATGCAGATAACATCATAATCATTCCACAAGCCCATAAAGGTATGCCATATCGAAATCCGAGTCCTTTTGACCATGTTATGGGCTTTTAAATATGGAGAGAAGGCCCATTTCTGTAAACCTTCGCAAAATTAAAATCAATGACATAAAAACGGTCATATTTTTTACTTCATTTAAAGCTATATTTTTTAATGCAGATAACAACATAATCATTCCACAAACCCATAAAGGTATGCCATATCGAAATCCGAGTCCTTTTGACCAAGTTATGGGCTCTTAAATATGGAGAGAAGGCCCATTTCTGTAATCCTTCGCAAAATTAAAATCAATGACATAAAAACGGTCATATTTTTCACTACCTTTAAAGCTATATATTTTAATGCAGATAACAACATAATCATTCCACAAGCCCATAAAGGTATACCATACGAAGTCCGATTCCTTTTGACCAAGCTATGGGCTTTTAAAGATGGAGAGAAGGCACATTCCTGTAAGCCTATGCAAAATTAAAATCAATGACATAAAAACGGTCATATTTTTTACTACCTTTAAAGCTATATATTTTAATGCAGATAACAACATTATCATTCCACAAGCCCATAAAGGTATGCCATATAGAAATCCGAGTCAATTTGACCAAGTTATGGGCTTTTAAATATGGAGAGAAGGCCCGTTTCTGTAAACCGCAAAAATAAAATCAATAACATAAAAACGGTCATATTTTTTACTACCTTTAAAGTTATATATTTTAATGCAGATAACAACATAATCAGTCCACAAGCCCATAAAAGTATGCCATATCGAAATCCGAGTCCTTTTGACCAAGCTATGGGCTTTTAAAGATGGAGAGAAGGCCCATTTCTGTAAACCTTTTCAAAATTAAAATCAATGACATAAAAACGGTCACATTTTTTACTACCCTTATAGCTATATATTTTAATGCAGATAGCAACATAATCATTCCACAAGCCCATAAAGGTATGCCATATCGAAATCCGAGCTCTTTTGACCAAGTTATGGGCTTTCAAAGATGGAGAGAAGGCCCATTTCTGTAAGCCTTCGCAAAATTAAAATCAATGACATAAAAACGGTCATACTTCGTACTACCTTTAAAGCTATATATTTAAATGCAGATAACAATATAATCATTCCACAAACCCATTAAGGTATGCCATATCCTTCGCAAAATTAAAATCAATGACATAAAAACGGTCATATTTTTTACTATCTTTAAAGCTATATATTTTAATGCAGATAACAACATAATCATTCCACAAACCCATAAAGGTATGCCATATCGAAATCCGAGTCCTTTTGACCAAGTTATGGGCTTTTAAAGATGGAGAGAATGCCCACTTCTGGCCCTTCGCAAAAATAAAATCATTGACATAAAAACGGTCATATTTTTTACTACCTTTAAAGTTATATATTTTAATGCAGATAACAACATAATCATTCCACAAGCCCATAAAGGTATGCCATATCGAAATCCGAGTCCTTTTGACCAAGTTATGGGCTTTTATAGATGGAGAGAAGGTCCATTTCTGTAAGCCTTTGCAAAATTAAAATCAATGACATAAAAACGGTCATATTTTTTACTACCTTTAAAGCTATATATTTTAATGCAGATAACAACATAATCATTCCACAAGCCCATAAAGGTATGCCATATCGAAATCCGAGTCCTTTTGACCATGTTATGGGCTTTTAAATATGGAGAGAAGGCCCATTTCTGGCCCTTCGCAAAAATAAAATCATTGACATAAAAACGGTCATATTTTTTACTACCTTTAAAGTTATATATTTTAATGCAGATAACAACATAATCATTCCACAAGCCCATAAAGGTATGCCATATCGAAATCCGAGTCCTTTTGACCAAGTTATGGGCTCTTAAATATGGAGAGAAGGCCCATTTCTGTAATCCTTCGCAAAATTAAAATCAATGACATAAAAACGGTCATATTTTTTACTACCTTTAAAGCTATATATTTTATTGCAGATAGCAACATAATCATTCCACAAGCCCATAAAGGTATACCATACGAAGTCCGAGTCCTTTTGACCAAGTTATGGGCTTTTAAAGATGGAGAGAAGGCCTATTTCTGTAAGCCTTTGCAAAATTAAAATCAATGACATAAAAACGGTCATATTTTTTACTACCTTTAAAGCTATATATTTTAATGCAGATAACAACATAATCATTCCACAAGCCCATAAAGGTATGCCCTATCGAAATCCGAGTCCTCTTGACCAAGTAATGGGCTTTTAAATATGGGGAGAAGGCCATTTCTGTAAACCTTCGCAAAATTAAAATCAATGACATAAAAACGGTCATATTTTTTACTACCTTTAAAGTTATATATTTTAATGCAGATAACAACATAATCATTCCACAAGCCCATAAAGGTATGCCATATCGAAATCCGAGTCCTTTTGACCAAGTTATGGGCTCTTAAATATGGAGAGAAGGCCCATTTCTGTAATCCTTCGCAAAATTAAAATCAATGACATAAAAACGGTCATATTTTTTCACTACCTTTAAAGCTATATATTTTAATGCAGATAACAACATAATCATTCCACAAGCCCATAAAGGTATACCATACGAAGTCCGATTCCTTTTGACCAAGCTATGGGCTTTTAAAGATGGAGAGAAGGCACATTCCTGTAAGCCTATGCAAAATTAAAATCAATGACATAAAAACGGTCATATTTTTTACTACCTTTAAAGCTATATATTTTAATGCAGATAACAACATTATCATTCCACAAGCCCATAAAGGTATGCCATATAGAAATCCGAGTCAATTTGACCAAGTTATGGGCTTTTAAATATGGAGAGAAGGCCCGTTTCTGTAAACCGCAAAAATAAAATCAATAACATAAAAACGGTCATATTTTTTACTACCTTTAAAGTTATATATTTTAATGCAGATAACAACATAATCAGTCCACAAGCCCATAAAAGTATGCCATATCGAAATCCGAGTCCTTTTGACCAAGCTATGGGCTTTTAAAGATGGAGAGAAGGCCCATTTCTGTAAACCTTTTCAAAATTAAAATCAATGACATAAAAACGGTCACATTTTTTACTACCCTTATAGCTATATATTTTAATGCAGATAGCAACTGTAGGGGTATGATATATTCCCCCAAAGTTAAACACCAACACACATATATATGTACTTCTAGCCTTTATTTTATAATTTCGTCTGTTCAGGATCACGGTCGGCGTTCAACTGCCCTCGCTCTCAGCTCACGATCCGCATCAACCCCCGATTCATTGAGAGAGTGTGAGAGCGATGAGATTGAGAGAGAGAGTTAGAGAACAGTGAGCGGCATCGTACAACAACAACAACTTATTCTTAGAACTAACATGAATGATCTAGAAGGAATACAATAACATACACATACATACATACTACGACGTAGCAATCCTGCTACAATTCGGCCGTCCTGACATTTTAAGATCCCCTGATCTTGTGTTAATTTACAATTGATTTCGGCTTATATTTATCTTAGTTTCTATGATTTAGTTTTTTATTTACAAATTTCTTGATATATTTACAACTTTATTTTCGTTTTCCAATCCAATGCTTAATATTTTGGCTACTCCAGACACCTTGATAAGGGCAACGCGATAATTGAAAACCTTCAACATCTTTTATCAAGTATCTATCATTTCTCAAAACTTTATCTATAACATAAGGACCCTTGTGTTTAGGTATTAGCTTTCTTGCGACTCCTACTGAGCTATCAAAATTTTTTACCATAATAGTAGTCTCCAACTTTGTACTCCGAACTCTTTGTCCTTTTTTCATTATATCTCTGTTCGTTGTCTTTTTGTAATTTTCTTTGCGCTTCTGAACCATCTTTTCTAATTTTGTCTAAATCTCTAACATCACTAACATTATCTAATTCTTCTAACTTTTGTCTCAATTCATCAATAACTTTTCCTTTCTGCTCGATTCCAAACAACATCTTACTTGGCATTTGTGCTATGCTTCTTTGCTTCGTGTTGTTTAATGAAAACTCAACATCTTCCACAACTGTGTCCCAATGCATTTTCTGTTCTGGATCTGCTAATTTAGCTATCATTGGTCCCACAATTCTATTAATCCTTTCTACTTGTCCATTGGCTTGAGGTGACCCAGTCGCAATTTTGACATGTTTAATATTACATTCTTCCATAAATTTTCCAAAATCTTCCGACGTAAAACAGCTTCCCCTATCCGAAACTATACAAGTTGGTCTGCTGTAAGACCTAAAGTAGTCTTTCAATGCTATAATTACTTCCTTTGTGTTCGTCGTTTTTGTTGCATATAGCCTAACAAATTTAGTAAATCCATCTATAACCACAAAGAGATGTTTCTTTGCTCTTCCATTATCAACCGGTCCATAATGATCAATATGTATAATTTCGAATGGCACATTTCCTTTTGGTATACTGTGCAACAGTCCTTCCCCTTTCCCTGACTTTGGCGAATATGCTACACATCTTATACAATTTTCAATATGTCTAACCACTTTCTCTTTCATATTCGAAAACCAATACGTCCTAACAATAGCATCCATAACTTTATCTCTTCCTAAATGACCTAATTCATTGTGATATTTGTATAATATCTTTTCCTCCATTTCTTCTGGAACACAAAATAATAACTTTCCATCATTCGACTTTCTATATATAACTCCATTCCTCATCTCAAACATTTTATCTTCCTCATTTTCTAACTTTTTTCTAACATCTTTTAATTTTTCATCTTTCGCTTGACAAATAATTAAATTATCTTCAAAGCTATTCGTTTCTACTACCATTATGTTTGTATTTCTACTTAACGCGTCAACATGTTGCATAAGTTTTCCCGATTTATGAACTAATTCAAAGTCATATTCTAGCAATTCTAATGCCCACCGTGCAATACGGGGGTTTAACTCAATTCTATTTAACGTCAACGTCAGTGAGTTACAATCTGTGACTATTCTAAATCGTCTACCCTGCACATAAATTCTAAATCTTCTAAGAGCGTAAATTATTGCTAACGTTTCCAGTTCAAAACTATGATACTTTGCTTCGTCTTTTGTTGTTGCTTTCGAAAAATAAAATATTGGATGAAGCTTTTTATCCCCTTTTCTTTGCAGCAAAACTGCTCCAAAACCTTGTGCACTGGCGTCTGTATGCAATTCTACCTCGTCCTTGTAATAATATAATCCTAACACTGGAGCTTCCACCAACTTTTTCTTAAGCATTTCAAAACATTGCAATTCCTTTTCTTCAAATACAAATTCTTTATCCTTTTTTAACAATTCATATAGAGGTTTAGCGATCATCGAAAAATCTTTAATGAACCTTCTAAAATACGAACACAAACCCAGAAAAGCTTCTAACACCGTGTACTTTGTCTGGAACGGGAAAATCTCGAACAGCTTCTATTCCTTTGTCATTAGCCTGTATTCCTTTGCTAGTTACCAAAAATCCTAAGTATTGTACACTTGCTTGTAGAAACTCACACTTGTCCATTCTTAATTCTAGTTTGTTCCTTGCTAATCGATCAAAAACTTCTCTAAGAACACTTAAATGTTCTTGCATTTCTTTACTCGCAATCATGATATCGTCCATGTATATAACTACCTTACCATCCCTTATCATGTCTGCAAAAATCTTATTGATAAATCGTTGAAACACCGCTGGTGCATTCTTCAGCCCCATTGGCATCCGCATAAACTCAAATTGTCCTAAAGGCGTCATAAATGAGGTATATTTTATCGATTCACTATCCACAAACACATGAAAGTAGCCATGCTTTAAATCTAATTTCGAAAATATTGTTTTATTTACTAATGTATCTAATAAATCGTCAATCAAAGGTAACGGATAATTATCTTTCACCACAGTCTTGTTAAGCTTTCGGTAATCTACACATAGTCGTAAGTCGCCTGACTTCTTTTTAACTAACACTATTGGAGATGCATACTCAGATTCACTTGGCCTTATGATTCCTTCACTTAAGTATTCGTCTAATATCACCTGTAATTTTTCTTTCTCTGTGTAAGCTAAACGTCTGGGCGAACAACTGAAAGGTTTTGAGTCCTCTAATCTTAATTTCATTTCGCATCTAACCTCCGGTTCCTTTGGCCTTTCTTTATTTACATAACAACTTTCTACCATCCTAACAAACTGACACCTAACATTATAATTCACATGATCACCAACTTTGTATTCTACACTTTCATCCGTTAAGTTTATATTAAATAATTCCTTTTCCACAAGATTTATTTCCGGCTCAACATAATTTTTATTCGTAACTTCTTCTTCATCTCTGATTTTACTAAAAATTTCTTTAATTGTTTCCCTGCTGTCCCTAATTCCATGATTAACATCGCTAACAATTTTATTTTTATCCCTAACATTACTAACAACATCGCTAATTATTTGCTTTTCATCACTAACATCATCGCTAACTATCTGTTTTTCATCACAAACATCATCGCTAACTATCTGCTTTTCCTCACTAACATCATCGCTAACTATCTGCTTTTCATCACTAACATCATCGCTAACTATCTGCTTTTCCTCACTAACATCATCGCTAACTATCTGCTTTTCATCACTAACATCATCGCTAACTATCTGCTTTTCATCACTAACATCAGAAGGATTTTCAATATTCTCAACTGTAACCATTTTCAAAGTGTCAAGGCTTAAATTTAGATTACAAGCATCCATAAAATCTCGTCCCAAGATTACATCATGACTCATAGATTCGTTTGCCACAATAACTAAATTAAAATGTATTTTATCTAAATTTTTCATAACATAACATAATACTTTCCCATGCGTTTTTAGGTAACTTTTGTTCAAACCGTAATATGAACTTAAAACTGGTAATTTTGAAATGTTTTTGGGTACTTTGGATATTTTGATAAATGAAATCGGACTTCCTGTATCTATGAGGCATTCTGCAATTAACCTGGTATTTGATTCATCTACAAAATTAATTTCAACATATCTTACATAATTATTTTCGCCCTCGTTCATGTTTTTATTGTTCAAGCATTTCGCAACAAAATGTCCCCTCTTACCGCACGCATAGCACGATCCTTTCTCCCGCTTCGACTTCCTGCACTCGTATGCCCAATGCCCTTTTGCATTGCAATTGAAACAGCGAGTCTTCTTGCTGTCCTTGGGACCCGTTGATGTCGTCGGCCTGCCAACTCCATATGATTTTGGCAAGCGTACATCCGCAAACGCTCTCTTAATGTGCCCAATATCCACAAAGCATTGAATATGCGCCTGATTACGTAGCCCTTGATTTGGAATTCCTTCGATGATGCAGCTCAACATTTCATCAGCATCAATATTAATACCTTGAGCAAGCATTATCTTGTCGTCGACATAACTCCCAAAAGTTTCGCTTTGTTTCCATTTGCGACCTTCGAATTTGCGTCTTATCTCCAACTTCGATGATTTTCCGCCAAACGTTGAAATCAGCTCTGCAGTCAAGCCATCCAACGGTAGCAACACGCGGTCTGAATTTGCGTGCAGCCACTCATAAGCTTTTCCTTTAATTTTGCTCACCATTAGCATTTTCTCGAATTTTCCACCTATTCCATAAATCTTCGCGATATTATGCATTTGAGTAGTCCATTTGCAGGCACACGACTCGCCAGCAAACTCTCTCAACACCTGTGTTGCCATACTCAACGAGACGCCGATGCTCTCGTTAAAGTTTTCCACCACCGCAACGTTGCCGTTTTTTACCTTACGTTCGCTGCTCTTTGCGTTCCTAGAATTCTCTCCAGCCTGGTTGTGCATGTCGTCTTCTGTATAGTTTTCGTTCCGTTTGCTTCTAATTCTGAGAATGCTGCCAGCAATTTCGTTATTCCTTTCACCATCTTCGCCGTTAATTTCGCCGTCTTCTTCGTCGTAATTCTCAATGCTGCCGCCTTCGCCGTTACTTTTGTCGCCGTCTTCTTCGTCGTAACTCTGGATGCCGCCGTCCTTGCCGTTACTTTCGTCTCCGTCTTTGCTGTTACTTTTGTCGCCGCCTTCTTTCTGGATAGTTCCGCCGCCGTCTTCGAAATTCTCGTCGCCGCTGTCTTCGCCTTTACTTTTGTCGCCGTCTTTGTCTCCTTTTTGTCTCGCCATTTCGTCAAACTTTTCCCGAATTTCCTTCGGTATATTATTTAATCGCAAGATCAATTGTCTCTTTGTTCCGGTTGTTGATAACTTTAATACACTTAACCACCTTTTTAATTGTTCAATCGACTCGTTGTTTAAATCCATTTTGATTTTCTTTGTACTAACAATTTAATTAAATGGCTCGTGATCGGCCCACTTCTGATTTTGTAGGGGTATGATATATTCCCCCAAAGTTAAACACCAACACACATATATATGTACTTCTAGCCTTTATTTTATAATTTCGTCTGTTCAGGATCACGGTCGGCGTTCAACTGCCCTCGCTCTCAGCTCACGATCCGCATCAACCCCCGATTCATTGAGAGAGTGTGAGAGCGATGAGATTGAGAGAGAGAGTTAGAGAACAGTGAGCGGCATCGTACAACAACAACAACTTATTCTTAGAACTAACATGAATGATCTAGAAGGAATACAATAACATACACATACATACATACTACGACGTAGCAATCCTGCTACACAACATAATCATTCCACAAGCCCATAAAGGTATGCCATATCGAAATCCGAGATCTTTTGACCAAGTTATGGGCTTTCAAAGATGTAGAGAAGGCCCATTTCTGTAAGCCTTCGCAAAATTAAAATCAATGACATAAAAACGGTCATACTTCGTACTACCTTTAAAGCTATATATTTAAATGCAGATAACAATATAATCATTCCACAAACCCATTAAGGTATGCCATATCGAAATCCGAGTCCATTTGACCAAGTTATGGGCTTTTAAAGATGGAGAGAAAGCCCATTTCTGGCCCTTCGCAAAAATAAAATCAATGACATAAAAACGGTCATATTTTTTACTACCTTTAAAGCTATATATTTTAATGCAGATAACAACATAATCATTCCACAAGCCCATAAAGGTATACCATACGAAGTCCGAGTCCTTTTGACCAAGTTATGGGCTTTTAAAGATGGAGAGAAGGCCCATTTCTGTAAGCCTTTGCAAAATTAAAATCAATGACATAAAAACGGTCATATTTTTTACTATCTTTAAAGCTATATATTTTAATGCAGATAACAACATAATCATTCCACAAGCCCATAAGGGTATGCCATATCGAAATCCGAGTCCTTTTGACCAAGTAATGGGCTTTTAAATATCGCAAAATTAAAATCAATGACATTAAAACGGTCATATTTTTTACTTCATTTAAAGCTATATTTTTTAATGCAGATAACAACATAATCAATCCACAAACCCATAAAGGTATGCCATATCGAAATCCGAGTCCTTTTGACCAAGTTATGGGCTTTTAAAGATGGAGAGAATGCCCATTTCTGGCCCTTCGCAAAAATAAAATCAATGACATAAGAACGGTCATATTTTTTACTACCTTTAAAGTTATATATTTTAATGCAGATAACAACATAATCATTCCACAAGCCCATAAAGGTATGCCATATCGAAATCCGAGTCCTTTTGACCAAGTTATGGGCTCTTAAATATGGAGAGAAGGCCCATTTCTGTAATCCTTCGCAAAATTAAAATCAATGACATAAAAACGGTCATATATTTTACTACCTTTAAAGCTATATATTTTAATGCAGATAACAACATAATCATACCACAAGCCCATAAAGGTATACCATACGAAGTCCGAGTCCTTTTGACCAAGTTATGGGCTTTTATAGATGGAGAGAAGGTCCATTTCTGTAAGCCTTTGCAAAATTAAAATCAATGACATAAAAACGGTCATATTTTTTACTACCTTTAAAGCTATATATTTTAATGCAGATAACAACATAATCATTCCACAAGCCCATAAAGGTATGCCATATCGAAATCCGAGTCCTTTTGACCATGTTATGGGCTTTTAAATATGGAGAGAAGGCCCATTTCTGTAAACCTTCGCAAAATTAAAATCAATGACATAAAAACGGTCATATTTTTTACTTCATTTAAAGCTATATTTTTTAATGCAGATAACAACATAATCATTCCACAAACCCATAAAGGTATGCCATATCGAAATCCGAGTCCTTTTGACCAAGTTATGGGCTCTTAAATATGGAGAGAAGGCCCATTTCTGTAATCCTTGGCAAAATTAAAATCAATGACATAAAAACGGTCATATTTTTCACTACCTTTAAAGCTATATATTTTAATGCAGATAACAACATAATCAGTCCACAAGCCCATAAAAGTATGCCATATCGAAATCCGAGTCCTTTTGACCAAGCTATGGGCTTTTAAATATGGAGAGAAGGCCCATTTCTGTAAACCTTCGCAAAATTAAAATCAATGACATAAAAACGGTCATATTTTTTACTTCATTTAAAGCTATATTTTTTAATGCAGATAACAACATAATCAATCCACAAACCCATAAAGGTATGCCATATCGAAATCCGAGTCCTTTTGACCAAGTTATGGGCTTTTAAAGATGGAGAGAATGCCCATTTCTGGCCCTTCGCAAAAATAAAATCAATGACATAAGAACGGTCATATTTTTTACTACCTTTAAAGTTATATATTTTAATGCAGATAACAACATAATCATTCCACAAGCCCATAAAGGTATGCCATATCGAAATCCGAGTCCTTTTGACCAAGTTATGGGCTCTTAAATATGGAGAGAAGGCCCATTTCTGTAATCCTTCGCAAAATTAAAATCAATGACATAAAAACGGTCATATATTTTACTACCTTTAAAGCTATATATTTTAATGCAGATAACAACATAATCATACCACAAGCCCATAAAGGTATACCATACGAAGTCCGAGTCCTTTTGACCAAGTTATGGGCTTTTATAGATGGAGAGAAGGTCCATTTCTGTAAGCCTTTGCAAAATTAAAATCAATGACATAAAAACGGTTATATTTTTTACTACCTTTAAAGCTATATATTTTAATGCAGATAACAACATAATCATTCCACAAGCCCATAAAGGTATGCCATATCGAAATCCGAGTCCTTTTGACCATGTTATGGGCTTTTAAATATGGAGAGAAGGCCCATTTCTGTAAACCTTCGCAAAATTAAAATCAATGACATAAAAACGGTCATATTTTTTACTTCATTTAAAGCTATATTTTTTAATGCAGATAACAACATAATCATTCCACAAACCCATAAAGGTATGCCATATCGAAATCCGAGTCCTGTTGACCAAGTTATGGGCTCTTAAATATGGAGAGAAGGCCCATTTCTGTAATCCTTCGCAAAATTAAAATCAATGACATAAAAACGGTCATATTTTTCACTACCTTTAAAGCTATATATTTTAATGCAGATAACAACATAATCAGTCCACAAGCCCATAAAAGTATGCCATATCGAAATCCGAGTCCTTTTGACCAAGCTATGGGCTTTTAAATATGGAGAGAAGGCCCATTTCTGTAAACCTTCGCAAAATTAAAATCAATGACATAAAAACGGTCATATTTTTTACTTCATTTAAAGCTATATTTTTTAATGCAGATAACAACATAATCAATCCACAAACCCATAAAGGTATGCCATATCGAAATCCGAGTCCTTTTGACCAAGTTATGGGCTTTTAAAGATGGAGAGAATGCCCATTTCTGGCCCTTCGCAAAAATAAAATCAATGACATAAGAACGGTCATATTTTTTACTACCTTTAAAGTTATATATTTTAATGCAGATAACAACATAATCATTCCACAAGCCCATAAAGGTATGCCATATCGAAATCCGAGTCCTTTTGACCAAGTTATGGGCTCTTAAATATGGAGAGAAGGCCCATTTCTGTAATCCTTCGCAAAATTAAAATCAATGACATAAAAACGGTCATATATTTTACTACCTTTAAAGCTATATATTTTAATGCAGATAACAACATAATCATACCACAAGCCCATAAAGGTATACCATACGAAGTCCGAGTCCTTTTGACCAAGTTATGGGCTTTTATAGATGGAGAGAAGGTCCATTTCTGTAAGCCTTTGCAAAATTAAAATCAATGACATAAAAACGGTCATATTTTTTACTACCTTTAAAGCTATATATTTTAATGCAGATAACAACATAATCATTCCACAAGCCCATAAAGGTATGCCATATCGAAATCCGAGTCCTTTTGACCATGTTATGGGCTTTTAAATGGAGAGAAGGCCCATTTCTGTAAACCTTCGCAAAATTAAAATCAATGACATAAAAACGGTCATATTTTTTACTTCATTTAAAGCTATATTTTTTAATGCAGATAACAACATAATCATTCCACAAACCCATAAAGGTATGCCATATCGAAATCCGAGTCCTTTTGACCAAGTTATGGGCTCTTAAATATGGAGAGAAGGCCCATTTCTGTAATCCTTCGCAAAATTAAAATCAATGACATAAAAACGGTCATATTTTTCACTACCTTTAAAGCTATATATTTTAATGCAGATAACAACATAATCATTCCACAAGCCCATAAAGGTATACCATACGAAGTCCGATTCCTTTTGACCAAGCTATGGGCTTTTAAAGATGGAGAGAAGGCACATTCCTGTAAGCCTATGCAAAATTAAAATCAATGACATAAAAACGGTCATATTTTTTACTACCTTTAAAGCTATATATTTTAATGCAGATAACAACATTATCATTCCACAAGCCCATAAAGGTATGCCATATAGAAATCCGAGTCAATTTGACCAAGTTATGGGCTTTTAAATATGGAGAGAAGGCCCGTTTCTGTAAACCGCAAAAATAAAATCAATAACATAAAAACGGTCATATTTTTTACTACCTTTAAAGTTATATATTTTAATGCAGATAACAACATAATCAGTCCACAAGCCCATAAAAGTATGCCATATCGAAATCCGAGTCCTTTTGACCAAGCTATGGGCTTTTAAAGATGGAGAGAAGGCCCATTTCTGTAAACCTTTTCAAAATTAAAATCAATGACATAAAAACGGTCACATTTTTTACTACCCTTATAGCTATATATTTTAATGCAGATAGCAACATAATCATTCCACAAGCCCATAAAGGTATGCCATATCGAAATCCGAGCTCTTTTGACCAAGTTATGGGCTTTCAAAGATGGAGAGAAGGCCCATTTCTGTAAGCCTTCGCAAAATTAAAATCAATGACATAAAAACGGTCATACTTCGTACTACCTTTAAAGCTATATATTTAAATGCAGATAACAATATAATCATTCCACAAACCCATTAAGGTATGCCATATCGAAATCCGAGTCCATTTGACCAAGTTATGGGCTTTTAAAGATGGAGAGAAAGCCCATTTCTGGCCCTTCGCAAAAATAAAATCAATGACATAAAAACGGTCATATTTTTTACTACCTTTAAAGCTATATATTTTAATGCAGATAACAACATAATCATTCCACAAGCCCATAAAGGTATACCATACGAAGTCCGAGTCCTTTTGACCAAGTTATGGGCTTTTAAAGATGGAGAGAAGGCCCATTTCTGTAAGCCTTTGCAAAATTAAAATCAATGACATAAAAACGGTCATATTTTTTACTATCTTTAAAGCTATATATTTTAATGCAGATAACAACATAATCATTCCACAAGCCCATAAGGGTATGCCATATCGAAATCCGAGTCCTTTTGACCATGTTATGGGCTTTTAAATATGGAGAGAAGGCCCATTTCTGTAAACCTTCGCAAAATTAAAATCAATGACATAAAAACGGTCATATTTTTTACTTCATTTAAAGCTATATTTTTTAATGCAGATAACAACATAATCATTCCACAAACCCATAAAGGTATGCCATATCGAAATCCGAGTCCTTTTGACCAAGTTATGGGCTTTTAAAGATGGAGAGAATGCCCATTTCTGGCCCTTCGCAAAAATAAAATCAATGACATAAAAACGGTCATATTTTTTACTACCTTTAAAGTTATATATTTTAATGCAGATAACAACATAATCATTCCGCAAGCTCATAAAGGTATGCCATATCGAAATCCGAGTTCTTTTGACCAAGTTATGGGCTTTTAAATATGGAGAGAAGGCCCATTTCTGTAAACCTTCGCAAAATTAAAATCAATGACATAAAAACGGTCATATTTTTTACTACCTTTAAAGCTATATATTTTAATGCAGATAACAACACAATCATACCACAAGCCCATAAAGGTATACCATACGAAGTCCGAGTCCTTTTGACCAAGTTATGGGCTTTTATAGATGGAGAGAAGGTCCATTTCTGTAAGCCTTTGCAAAATTAAAATCAATGACATAAAAACGGTCATATTTTTTACTACCTTTAAAGCTATATATTTTAATGCAGATAACAACATAATCATTCCACAAGCCCATAAAGGTATGCCATATCGAAATCCGAGTCCTTTTGACCAAGTAATGGGCTTTTAAATATGGAGAGAAGGCCCATTTCTGTAAACCTTCGCAAAATTAAAATCAATGACATAAAAACGGTCATATTTTTTACTTCATTTAAAGCTATATTTTTTAATGCAGATAACAACATAATCATTCCACAAACCCATAAAGGTATGCCATATCGAAATCCGAGTCCTTTTGACCAAGTTATGGGCTTTTAAAGATGGAGAGAATGCCCATTTCTGGCCCTTCGCAAAAATAAAATCAATGACATAAAAACGGTCATATTTTTTACTACCTTTAAAGTTATATATTTTAATGCAGATAACAACATAATCATTCCGCAAGCTCATAAAGGTATGCCATATCGAAATCCGAGTTCTTTTGACCAAGTTATGGGCTTTTAAATATGGAGAGAAGGCCCATTTCTGTAAACCTTCGCAAAATTAAAATCAATGACATAAAAACGGTCATATTTTTTACTACCTTTAAAGCTATATATTTTAATGCAGATAACAACATAATCATTCCACAAGCCCTTAAAGGTATGCCATATCGAAATCCGAGTCCTTTTGACCAAGTTATAGGCTTTTAAAGATGGAGAGAAGGCCCATTTGTAGCAGGATTGCTACGTCGTAGTATGTATGTATGTGTATGTTATTGTATTCCTTCTAGATCATTCATGTTAGTTCTAAGAATAAGTTGTTGTTGTTGTACGATGCCGCTCACTGTTCTCTATCTCTCTCATCGCTCTCACACTCTCCCAATGAGTCGGGGGTTGATGCGGATCGTGAGCTGAGAGCGAGAGCAGTTGAACGCCGACCGTGATCCTGAACAGACGAAATTATAAAATAAAGACTAGAAGTACATATATATGTGTTG
>NW_023665507.1:130000-142121 GCF_014743375.2 Drosophila subpulchrella | reverse complement strand
ACAATGTGTTTAGTGCTTCAGTGGCGGTGGTGCGAAGCGCCCCACTGATGCAGAGCTCTGCGCTTCTTTGGATCTTGTACCTTGTACTTCCTTGTAAAGAGAACTAGTTTGGTCTTTTCTGGGTTAAGTCCCAGTCCACAGCCAGCCGTCCACCGGGAGAGGGTGGATAAGGCTGTCTCCATTAGATTGCAAAGGGTTTGCGGGAATTTGCCCTGCAGTAGGATAGAAGTGATAGCAGTTTGTTGACCACTAAAACCCATAGAAGAGGTGAGAGTACGCCCCCTTGTGGGGTTCCTCTGCTGACATTCCTGGTCAAGTGGGCCGACTATAGTGTACACTACTCTGCTGGTTAGCCTGGTGTATATGAGTCCCACTATGGGCCGCTCAATGCCCAGTTCAGTCAAAGCACCAGTAATCGCCGTTGGGGTGACGTTGTTAAAGGCGCCTTCTATGTCTAGAAACGCTGCAAGAGAGTATTCCTTATTGCGGAAACCTCTCTCTATACTGTACACTAGAGAGTGGAGGGCGGTATCTGTTGATCTACCCTTACGGTACGCATGCTGTGCGTCAGAGAGTAGGCTTTGGTCGATGGTTAGCCTGGTAAGGGTGTCAATTAGCCTTTCCAGGGTCTTCAACAAGAAGGAAGAGAGACTAATCGGGCGGAGGTCCTTTGGGTTGGTGTGGGAGGGTTTGCCGGCTTTCGGTGTAAAAATTACCTTAACGTCCAGCCACCTGTTGGAGTATGGTTTAGAGCAAGGTAGCCGTGGAAGATGGCTGTCAGCCAGTACAAACAAGTGGCCCAAACGACACAAGCACGTGCTTGTTACGCGCGGGCCCATTTTTATTTCGGGCAAATACGGTTCGCGAGGAAGGTACATAGAACAAACAAAGACAGGACAAAACATAGATCAACAAAACTAAAGCCAATGAGCTAAGATTTTAGTTTTTAATACAGGGATAGAAGTTGAGGAACAAATTAAATGATAAAGGTGGTTATAATTATTACAATGAACGCGAAAGGGCTCATGCTGACGAAAATTAGATGAACATCGTGCCAAGTTGATAGGATAGTAGTTTCGCATTAGTCTAACAGGAACATTGAAAGTAAGGCGGCTTACCAAATCTACAGAATCAATATCGCCTCTTATAAGATTATTTATAAGTATAGTACAAAGCATAGTTCTACGGCTTACTAGACTAGGCAAATTAATTAATAGCAATCTACTCGAATAAGAAGGCAACCTGACGTTTGATCCCAGTTCAAACCACGAAAGGCAAAAAGAAGAAATTGTTTATGTACGGAGTCTATACGGTCAGTGTGCACTTGATACTGAGGACTCCAAACGGAAGAACAGTATTCTAAATTAGGACGGACAAGGGAGGTAAATAATAATTTGGTAGTGTATGGATCATCAAATTCTTTAGACCAACGCTTTAAAAACCCTAGAACACTCACAGCTTTATTTACAGTAGAGGTTATGTGGGAGTCAAATTTAAGTTTAGGATCTAGGAAAACACTTAAATCGTTTAATGAGTATATTCGGTCCAGGGACATGTTCTGAAGAGAGTAACTTATGAACGTTGGCGTACCCCTATAAAAAGTCATAACGTTGCATTTAAGATAGTTTAAATTCAAAAGGTTGTACTGACACCATTCCTGGAATCTATTAATGTCTGACTGCAAGCAGAAACCAGACTCAATAATATTATATGAAAAACAAAGCTTAACAGCATCAGCATACATTAGTACACGAGAGTGAGTTACTATAAAGGGAAGATCATTTATAAAGAGAGTAAACAGCAAAGGGCCTAAATGACTGCCCTGAGGCACTCCAGATGTCACGTTGATCATCTTGGAAACAGCGTTTTTGAATAAAATCCTCTGAGATCTACCATTCAATTAACTTGAAATCCAAGTTAACAGATTATTCGGAAACCCGAGCTGATCTAATTTGAATAAAAGAAGAGAGTAGTTTACAGAGTCAAAGGCTTTACTAAAATCTGTATATATAACGTCTGTCTGCAAAAGATGTCAATTCGAGCAGGTTAGTGGTGGTCGATATTCGCTTAACATAACCATGTTGACACGGCGATATTAAAGAGGAGCACAAATGTTGCAACTGAGAGGTAATAATGCGTTCAAATGTTTTAGGAATTGCAGATAATTTGGAGATTCCCCTATAGTTCTGAACATTAACCTTCGCACCCTTTTTGTGGAGTGGAATAATAAAATAATCTTTCCAGATAGTAGGAAAAACAGATGATGAGATAGACAAATGAAAAAGTTTAAGAATGGGTTTACAAAAAGGTTGGGCACAAAACTTAAGAACACACCCAGGGAGTCCATCTGGCCCCGGAGAATAGGTTGGCGTTATAGTTTCTAAATCACTTAAGAGAGAACTTTCGGTGATTACAGGAGAAACAAGGAAGAACGCTATAGTCGAGTACCTCGACTATCAGATACCCGTTACTCAGCTAAAGGGACCAAAGGAAAATGGAGATATGCAAGCAGCAAATGCGCCACCTACCGGCGGTAGACAGATTTAAGCGTTGTGGGCGTTAGAGTGGGCGTGGCAAAGTTTTTTTTAAATCAATCGATAGGTATTGACGAGGTTAATACATTTCAGTTAACATTTTTTATCTAGCATAAAAATTGTGGGCGCCACAGATTTGGGCGGTTTGTGGGCGTTAGAGTGGGCGTGGCATATTTGCGTAACAAACTTGCGCTGCGCTCAGGCCTACGGAATCTAAATCTGAAATCCCGGTTCTCTATCTTTGATATTTTCCGAGATATCCGCGTTCATACTTACGATTTTTTGAAGTTTGTGGGCGGTTTGTGGGCGTTATAGTGGGCGTGGCAAACTTTTTTTTTGGGTCAATCGGTAGGTATTGATGAGTACAATACATTTCAGTTAAAATTTTTGTTCTAGCATCAAAACTGTAGGATCCACAGTTTTATGCGGTTTGTGGGCGTTAGAGTGGGCGTGGCACTCTTTTGAAATAAACTTGCGCTGCGCAGGAATCTCGGGAATCTGCATGCCAAATCCCAGTATTGTAGCTCTTATAGTTTCCGAGATCTCAGCGTTCATACGGACAGACGGACAGACGGACAGACGGACAGACGGACAGACGGACAGACGGACAGACGGACAGACGGACATGGCTAGATCGACTCGGCTAGTGATCCTGATCAAGAATATATATACTTTATGGGGTCGGAAACGCTTCCTTCTGCCTGTTACATACTTTCCGACGAATCTAGTATACCCTTTTACTCTACGAGTAACGGGTATAAAAATACAATTTGCCCTGTTTAAGTGATTAGGGTAGCTAGAATTAGACCAAGAAACAGAACTATAAGTAGATTGAAAGAATTCAGCAATTAAATCTGCAATTTCGGGATCCGTAGATGCCTCAATAGAGTTTAATCGTACAGATGATGGCAGTGCTGAAGACTTTCGCTTAGCATTGACAAAGTTATAAAGCTGCCTCGGATCCTTTGAAAATTTAAATTTACATCGGTTCAAATACATGGAATAGCAATGACTGTTAAGTACATTAAAATTAGTACGAGCCACCATATATCTTGAAAAATCGGATGGCCTACCCGCCTTTTTGTAATTTTTATAGAAGTTTGTTTTTAGGTTTTTAAGTCTTTGCAACTGATTGGTAAACCAAGGAGGTCTGTCAAACCTAGAAGGAAAACATTTAGGAACACATTCACAGAAAAAAGAGTTAAGGACACTATAAAATAGTTCCGTAGCACTTTCAATATCCAAGCAATTATATAAATTTGTCCAGTTATATTGTGAAATCAAGTTGTTGAGCTTACTAAAGTCACATTTACGAAAGCGTCTACTTTTAGTTGGAGAAAGAGAAGGAGAGAGGGTATCAACGCAGGGAAGACAAATTGTAAGTTCTAATGTGGGATGATACCGGTCTTCTGGCCCAACTAGTGGGTCAATTCTAGATACCGTGACTTCAGGCGGATCTAAAGC
Organism: Drosophila subpulchrella; assembly: GCF_014743375.2. Classification (NCBI taxonomy): domain Eukaryota; kingdom Metazoa; phylum Arthropoda; class Insecta; order Diptera; family Drosophilidae; genus Drosophila; species Drosophila subpulchrella. The sequence continues at coordinate 138,123 of NW_023665507.1, read as the reverse complement.
AAATACAAGATCTAATTGTCCGTTTAGTGAATTACGTATAAAGCTAACTTGCTGTAATGATAATTCTAACAGACCGTCAAAGAAGTCATGGTCAGATAAGAGACAAGTGAGTCAGTAGAAAGGGACCAAGAAATGTCAGGGAGATTGAAATCACCCAAAACAATCAAAAGATCCCTTTCGGAAAGATGAGATAAAACAGTTTTTATTGCAGACAAATGTTGCTCATAAATTGTTAAATCGGATCCAGGTGGAATATAAAAACAAGTTACATAAATAGAAAAAGATTTCAAAGAAACTTTAACACCATCGAATTCTATTTCATTGGGATTAAGAAAGAATATCCTTTTCGATGTTAAAGTAGAGGTATCGGCAACCAGCACCCCACCCCCCTACGAGGAGAGCGATCAGTTCTATACATATTGAAATTTTTGGACAGAACTTCAGAGTCTGATATCTCCGGTTTCAGCCAAGTCTCAGTAAAGGCCAGAATGTCTTCCGAAAAGGCAGAGGAGTCAGCATAAAGCTTAGGTAGCTTCATATTAAGTCCCCTAACATTTTGATAGACCAAAAATAATCTGCTCAGTTTTTTGGCGCAGGTACTGTCGAGGAAGACCTATTATTAGTTCTCCGTCTGTTTGGAACAAATTCTTTAATGACCAATTCATCATTAAGCCAAAAACTTTTAGAATTTAGTACATTAAATACTTCCGGAGGAGCAGATATTTTAAATGAAGATATCCTACGAACATATGGAAATTTAAACTCCTCCACTGTGATGTTTTGAGATGGGAATTCCTGTTGTATAAATTCCAAAACATCTGCAGATGTGGTTTCAGGTGTTAAACGAGACACAAATAATTGCTTCCTATATGGAACAACCGAGAGGCTCTTTCTTCCACCACCAGCAATCTGAACATCGTTCGTCTGATTATCGAGACTAGACACAGAAAGCTGCGTAGGGTTTAAAACGTCAGGCTGACTAGCAGAAACAGGGACTCCTCTGGAGCTTTTGGTACCTATGGGTACTGCTGTCAGTGAAGCTTTAGGTCCCCCAGCCCCAGTGGATGCCGACATTGCTGCCGTTACCGATCGGGTAAAAATATTTGAAGCTAAGTTGGGATTTGGAACTGACGCCTTTACTTGAACAGATTTTGAAGGAGCGGTCTTTTTGCGTTTAGGTGACCCTACTGACATTTTTTTATTATCATGGTCCGCCTTAAACTCTTTAAAATCAGCAACTACGCTTATGAGTTTATCAAACAGTTTCATAAAACGATCATTGGTCAGCGCAACATAGCCATCCAAATCACGATCTATTTCCACGCATGAGGCACAAGTCAACACGCAGATCAATATAATCTTTTACTCTGCCAACAAGTCCAGTACATTTTGCATATATGACTATGTTGCAGAGACGACAGTAAATAAAAACGTCATTAGGTGACGATCCAAACTAACAATCTTTTTTGGAACAAAAAAGGCCATTTTTAAGTATTTAAATTTAAGAAAAAAAGTTATTTATAAAACCAAAGAATCAAAAGAATTATAAATACCTCACTTAATTTGACACTGGGATCAAACAATAAAAATGTAGACACACAAGAACACAAAAGTATAAGAGCGCGTAGAGACTGCGAGAGCGAGAGAGCGCAACAGAGTGGCTGTCGACTGAGCGTGGCTTGCGAAACGCAAACAAAATATACACGACAACAGTTTAGACGACAAGAAACGGGAGAGAGATTATAAGAAAGTTATGAGAAACAACAACAAAAGCTTTTGAAACAAATGCACCACAGCGTACAGAAGTTACAATAACCAAATGCACAGGCTAAAAAGAGAGTTATGTTTTGTTAAAATTTCTACAATAAAATAGACAATTAAACATAAACAGACGATTTAAAACGAAAGCTCGGCTGGTTATGATGGACTAAGTCACAAAGAAAGGCACCAGGATCACAGATATTAATGACAAATTGACAAAAATTACAGAGCACAAGATAAACACAACCGGTCACAAGCGACGCTAAATCGAAGGGCTTAAAAGAGTTGACAGCCCACTGAATGCGGCCAGGGTTCGAAATGTTGTCAATACTCTGGTCGTCTAAGTTCTCCTCTATGTAGAGGTCCTCCACTACATGGGTGTTCTAAGGGAAGTGGGTGTCTAACAGTAGTTCAAGGGTTTCCTGACTATTTTCCGTCCAGCTGTCAGCATTGGTTTTTAGATAGCCAATGGTTGCTGGAGATTTTGCTAAAATTCTTCTGAGTCTGGATGCTTCCGCAGTAGATTCTATGCTACTGCAGAACTTAGCCCAAGCTCTTCGTTTTGATATTCTAATTTCCTTTTTTATAGGCTTAGTTTTGTATGGTATAAAATCCAGGAAGATTCGCTATTGTTGTATTTAGCTCTATTGAAGTGAGTTCTACACTCTCTTTTAAGGTTCGCCAGGGTTGCGTTCCACCATAGGGGTTTGTGCTTTGCTTTGACTGTTCTGCTTGATCAAGCCCTTTTTAAGGCCTCACCGCAGATATCAGTAAAAGTGTTAACTAGGTTATCTAGTTCTTGACCGTTGCGTATGTGCGTCGGTGGAGCGTGTAGGTTCCTGTTGAGGAGATTTTTCTAGTATCCCCAGTTGGTTAATCTTAGATTAGTAATGCTCTCGGCGGGAGGACAGTTTAGAGTTATTGTAAATTCTATGTATCGGTGGTCTGAGAATGAGGGCTCGATCCCCACCTTCCACGCTTCTAGCTGGTTAAGTAGGGGATCAGATATTTGTGTAATGTCTAAGATTTCCCTCCTATTTCTAGTGATGAAAGTTGGGTCATTACCTTTGTTGCAGATAAATAGATTTGATTGAAGGAGATAGTCGTAGACTAACTTACCCCTTTCGTTTGTGTTTGTACTTCCCCATTGTGTGTGGTGTGAGTTAGCGTTCCCACCCAGGATGAGTTCCTTAGATGAGTGTGTATGTATGAGTTGTTGTGTAGTGGTGTTTGGTAGTGGCCCTTCGTAGTCGTGAGCCAGATAAAATGATGCTATGGTGTGATGAGTGTGTTCGTTTAGCTCCAGTCTGACCGTGGTGAGGTCGCCTTCGCTAAACTGTGGAATAAGAAATGTGTTAAAGTGTGTCTTTGTAAGAATGCAGGTTCTGGTTTTACCCTTATCCTTAGTGTAAAATAGCTTGTATAGGGGGGTTGATAAGCCACAGATGTTGTTACCAACAATCCATGGCTCTTGAAAGAGGACTACGTCTATGTTGCCTGTTGCCAGGCGGGTGAGAAGGGCAGCGGATGCTGCCTTGCTGTGGAGCAGGTTAATCTGCAGGAACTGCACCATCTTTAGGACCGTGGTCGGCTGGGTACCCTCCGCTTTCTCCGCTATGTCCTGGAGAACAGTGCGCCCTGGTCGGGTTGTGTCCTGAGTGCACAGCTGCTTCAGGCTCTCTGTCAGCTCCGAGTCGGTTGACACGTATCCAGTGAGGGTGGCCTCCTCATGTTCCAATTCGTCGTCGGTCGGGGTTCGTACGACGCACAGGCAGCCAGGTTGTCTGTCACTAGCTTATCTGTCTGATAGATGCGTAGCTGCACCTTATCGAACCCGTAGTTCACCCGGTTTTGTTGGGCTGCGAGGGGTTCCAAGCAGGCCTGGTTCAAGGGGATAACCACGTTCATGGTGACGCGCTCGGTTTTCTCCACCTTGACCACCTTCCAACCGTCTGTTGGAAGCCTCGGGTTGAACCTGGTCAGCAGGCTGAGTATAGCCTCTGGTTCCGACGGCAGCCACACCTTCGCTCTCGGTCGAGACGGGATGTCTGCGGCCTCGCAAACTGCCAGCTTGGCCCCGGGGAGACCTCGCCGATCTTGTTAATGGCAACCTTCTAAAGTGCTGCCGATCTCTCGTCTTCACAGGCGATCAACTTAACGTTGCCCTGGTACCACCCTGCATCTGTGCAATCGGGTGGCGGACCTGGGTTCTCGTCCAGCACTTTTAAGGTCACTGACGCAAGGGCCCGTCTAACCAGACCCCATTGGTTCCTTGGGATCCTTCCGCCTTCATCGCTCTGGTCGATGATTCCAATGATCTTCCGATCCTTTACTACTTCAGCAAAGGATCTCGACCATGTGCCGCGGTTGGTTACTTTGGCCTTCTTGCTCGCTGGTTGAGCTGTCTCCATCGACCTCTCTCGCTTGTTGCTGTTGCTGGTGGTCATAGCGATGTCAAAGTCTGGGATTACTGCCTTTGCCCAGGCTATGTCCTTTTGGATTTTTAGGTAATCCAATTTTGACGTTTGATCCTCACGTATCGGGTTGGTGGCCAGCCGTTTGGGGATCCGAAAAGCTTTCTTTCGTTCAAGAGGTCCTGCCTGGTTAGTTGGTATCCTCTTGAACTCCTTTGCCCTGGTACTCACCACGAGACCGGCTTTTGCGCTCCCCTCAGGTTGGAGTAGCTGGTTAGCCACACCTACGCTGTTGGGAGGCTTGGGCTTGTCGTTGTGGTAAGCTGGGCTTAGCCGGCTGCGTTGTTCGCTGGTCTTGGCAGGGGTGGATGTCACAGGGACTAGGGTAATCGGAGCCGTGATCCTGCTCTTCTTGTCGTCGTTGGTTACGACTTCCGACTTTTTAAGAGTGTCGGGCTCTTTTTTGTTGCTATTATTTTTTTTTTCTCCATATTTATTCCCACGAGCTGCGGAGAAGGGACAGGTCCACCCGGGCAGAGATCCGCTGTACCCGGGTAAGGCTGACATAGAACAGGCGGTCGCCACTTGCCTGAGCTCACCGTTTGAGACTGCGTTTTTTGATAACTCGGGCTCCCAGCCAGATTGACTCTCGGCACGGTACGAGTGACACCTTAGTCCAGCCCGGGGTGAGATGAGTTGTGTGAGGTAGGGAAGAGGTAGGTTCAAAGAGTGTGGGAAGGGGGTATGTGTGAGCTATTTGTCGGAGGCGGCAGCACAAGCGCGACGTCGGTACTGCTACGGCGCAGATACCCGCTGACTGTCCGGGGCTACTTATTTACGATTCGTGTTGGGGGCTTGGCGGTAGCCGGGCCGTGTCCAACTTCCACGCTTATTCGGAGAACCAGGGCGCTCGCTATCCGCAACCTGCGACCCGTTCGGTAGCCTTCAGCTCGGCGCCCTCCGAGCCATCCCACTAGCTCTTTGGCCGAATTTATTTATCTATGTATTTATTTAATTATTTATTTATTTATATATTTATGTAACAGAGAGTAGGCAAGCAGATCTACTTAAGGTACACTGGTTAACAACAGCAGAGTAACAACAGCAGAGTAACAGCAGCAGAGTAACAGCAGCAGAAGTCGTACAGCAGAGTAACAGCAGAGGGAGCAGAAGAAGTGGAAGTAGCAGCCGAACAGCCTAGTAAGCAGGAGAGAATTGAAGCAGCCGAACGTGTGTGGAAAATCAGCAGAAAGGAGCAGCATTTATCCAGCAGTTAATTAAAAGCCAATTGTTCTTGTCATTACCTGCGCACCGCGAAATAATATTAATAAGCCGTATCCAATAATATCTTACATTTGGGGGCTCAACCAGTCGCGAATTGCCAGTGAAAAGTGAGAAAATGCGCAAGCCGCATGTCTCAGAAACAGTTAGCCGATAAAGCAAGACAAAAATACAGTTCGGTGCCGCATACCCCAAAAGCCGCCAGCAAAGGAAACGAGACAACAACCCAGAGGAAAGAAGATCAGAAAAAGAAAACCGTATTTTTAAGCAGGATACCGGTAAAGGTATTGCGCAACAGAATTATTATGCCAAATGAAAAGGAACCACCAGATGAGAAAATGGAAAAATACGAGGGCCCAAGTGGATCAGGGACAGGTGGAAACAATCGCCGAAACGACACAAACGTCCTAGAAGAAAACACACAGACGCTCCAAGATCTGGTTAAGCTTCTCACGTTAAAAATTAGCGCTGGTAGTGGAAAATTTTGCCAAAATAATTCCTGAGTTCAGTGGAGAAAATATTTCAGTGCAGCAGTGGTTTAATAACTTCGAATTAAACGCTGAAGCATATGGGCTTAACGACAAACAGAAATACGTACAAGCTCGTGCCAAAATGACACGTACAGCCGCTCTTTTTCTGGAGTCTACAGAAGTGTACGAGTACAGCCAGCTGCGTCACCAACTTATAACGGAATTCGAGTGCGATCGTTTATGCAGTGCACAAATTCACAATCAGCTGTCTGTGCGAGTGAAAGCAATCAATGAAAGCTTTCACGAATACATGCTACAAATGAAACGCATCGCTGCTCGTGGGACATTGGACACAGAGTCGGTAATTCGGTACATTGTCGACGGGTTTGGGGCTTAAAACGGATTACAAGTACACCCTGTATGGATGCAGTTCTTACAAGCAGCTAAGAGAGAAATACGAAATCTACGAACGAACGCGTCAGATCGATGAGAATCTGATGGTGACGAAAAAAGAGTCACAGCCGCTTGCAGGGAAGCCCGAGCACAACAGCTACGTGAGGAAACAGCACTGCTACAATTGTGGATCCCAAGAACATCTACGCAGGGATTGCCGAGCTGCATTAAAGTGCTTCCGCTGCAATCAGAGTGGTCACATGTCGAAAGATTGCCCTGGTACGGCTGCCGTAAACGTAGCATACGAGGAGAAACGCCTTAAGTCTCTCAAAATCAACGATGTGCAAGTCAAGGGGCTCATAGACACAGGTGCAGATGTTACCCTATTAAAAATGTCCGTGTTTGCGAAAATGGGTAGCGTCTTCTTGCAGCCAAGCTGTGTAACTTTAAGAGGACTTGGAAACAACATTACACGCTCCGCTGGTCAGTTTATGGCAGAAGTGGAGATCGACGGAATGTGTCTGGCACACAAGCTTCTTGTGGTGGCCAATCATGCCATCGGATGCGATTTTTTTTGCAGATATTCTTGGACGTTGATGCACTATGGTCAGTACAAACAAGTGGCCCTTACGACACCAAGCAAAGCTTGTTACGCGCGGAGCCCTAAACCGATTTGGGCAAGTAAACGAAATCGCGGACATGGAAAAAGACGACATAACAATAGACAGTTTAAAATACATGCTCACATAGAATGGCTAGTAAAATATAAATTTACAAATTATTGGAAGATAGAAAATACATAAGTTTATCATAATTAGTTGCATTAGGGCTATCAAACAGTAAGACGTGACACAGTGCATTGTAGTCGTCACAAAGAACCCGAAAAGGATCATGAAGGGCATAATTGGATCTACAAATTGGCAGAGACAACGAACGAAAACGACGAACTGTTCTACAGGGTACATTCCAGTTGAGGGAGCTAAGAAGGAAGGGAGAGTCAACATCACCATTAATTAATTTATGCAAAAACATAACTCCATGACACTTTCTACGATGGTTCAGGGTTGGTAAGTCCAGCAGGCGTAACCTCGCATGATAAGAGGGCAATCGACTTCCTGTGTCCCAGTTTAAACCTCTCAAAGCAACTAAAAGAAATTGTTTTTGAACAGACTCTAACATATTTTGGTAACAGCTAATTTGAGGTGACCATATACACGAGCAATATTCCATTGACGGACGAACAAGAGAAACATACAAAAGCTTTGTTGTGTATGGATCATCAAACTCCCTTGACCAACGCTTCATAAACGCCAGGAGACTTCTGGCTTTGTTAGTTATAGTAGATATATGGTCTTTAAAACTAAGTTTATGATCAAATAGAACGCCAAGATCCTGAACAGAAAAAATACGTTCAAGGGCATTATTTCCGATAGAATAAGAATACATAGATGGATTACAACGATAAAAGGTCATAAAGTTACATTTAGAATAGTTCAAATTCAACATGTTAATCATGCACCACGTATACAAACAAAACAAATTTGCTGCTGGGATATGACTTTGTATCCAAATTCACAATGAGGTCGACGCCGGAAGGATATCAGTTTTCTCCTCTGAATGAGGAGAAACCTGTAAACACGAATCAGTTAAGTATCTACAATGTGGTTGAAGCAAATACTGATATAGTTGTCCCCTCACAGTACAGAGATACCGTCCAATCGATGATTGAAGGATTTTCCGAAAAAAAGCAGACTGCTGTGTGCCCGATCACGCTGAAAATTTTACCGGATGAGAACATAACGCC
>NW_023665507.1:102500-125000 GCF_014743375.2 Drosophila subpulchrella | reverse complement strand
CCAGATGAGGTTGATTCTCAGATGAGTGGCCATCTCGTTAAGAGATTTGCGGCATTCAGAGATTGTTTTTGAGTTCGTTGTGTAGGAGTCGAGGGCCCTGAGGGCTGCTTGACTATCCGAGAAGATGGAGATATCTATGTCATGATGTACTGACGTGTCCAGGTGGGTCATGGCTTCCTGAATTGCCATGACTTCCGCTTGGAAAACACTACAGTGGTCTGGTAGGCGGAATGAGATGATGTACTGACGTGTCCAGGTGGGTCATGGCTTCCTGAATTGCCGTGACTTCCGCTTGGAAAACACTACAGTGGTCTGGTAGGCGGAATGAGACTCTTATGTCTAGTTCGGGGGAAAAGACTCCCCCACCTGCTTGGGAGTTAAGCTTGGAGCCGTCTGTGTATATGTTGACGGCGTTTTCGAATTGGTGTGGAAGGTTGTTCCAGACTGTACGGGTGGGTATAAAGATCTTGTATCTTCTTTCGAAGTTGACTATGGGTGGAACGTAGTCTGTACTACGTGGTAAGGGTGTATGTTTTGATAGGATATTGGAGTGACCCGTAGAGCCTGTTGTCCATGCCGCTGCTTCGCGGAGCCTCAGCGCTGTTGCAGATGCCCAGCTTTTGGCAAGTAGGTCCAGGAGTTGGAGGTCGACAATTGTGTTTAGTGCTTCAGTGGCGGTGGTGCGAAGCGCCCCACTGATGCAGAGCTCTGCGCTTCTTTGGATCTTGTGAAGGATCCGGAGGTTGCAATTATTTTCTAGGGAAGGCCACCAAACGATGTTTCCGTAGAGGAGAATGGGCCTGACTATTGCAGTGTATAGCCAGTGAACTATCATGGAGGAGAAACCCCACTTCCTCCCTATGGCTTTTTTACAAGCGAAGAGGGCTATGGCCGCTTTGCGTGTGCGATCTAGGATGTTATCTGTCCAGAGGAGCTTTTTGTCAAGGATGACACCTAGGTACTTTGCTTGGTTGCTAAAGGTTAGGCGCGTTTGGTGTAGTTTTGGGGGAATTAGGATTGGTACCTTATATTTCCTTGTAAAGAGAACTAGTTCGGTCTTTTCTGGGTTAAGTCCCAGTCCACAGCCAGCCGTCCACCGGGAGAGGGTGGATATGGCTGTCTCCATTAGATTGCAAAGGGTTTGCGGGAATTTGCCCTGCAGTAGGATAACCAGTTAGCAGTTTGCTGACCACTAAAACCCATAGAAGAGGTGAGAGTACGCCCCCTTGTGGGGTTCCTCTGCTGACATTCCTGGTCAAGTGGGCCGACTATAGTGGAGTACACTACTCTGCTGGTTAGCATGGTGTGTATGAGTCCCACTATGGGCCGCTCAATGCCCAGTTCAGTCAAAGCACCAGTAATCGCCGTTGGGGTGACGTTGTTAAAGGCGCCTTCTATGTCTAGAAACGCTGCAAGAGAGTATTCCTTATTGCGGAAACCTCTCTCTATACTGCACACTAGAGAGTGGAGGGCGGTATCTGTTGATCTACCCTTACGGTACGCATGCTGTGCGTCAGAGAGTAGGCTTTGGTCGATGGTTAGCCTGGTATGGGTGTCAATTAGCCTTTCCAGGGTCTTCAACAAGAAGGAAGAGAGACTAATCGGGCGGAGGTCCTTTGGGTTGGTGTGGGAGGGTTTCCCTTAACGTCCAGCCACCTGTTGGAGTATGGTTTAGAGCAAGGTAGCCGTGGAAGATGGCTGTCAGCCATTACAAACAAGTGGCCCAAACGACACCAAGCACGTGCTTGTTACGCGCGGGCCCATTTTTATTTCGGGCAAATACGGTTCGCGAGGAAGGTACATAGAACAAACAAAGACAGGACAAAACATAGATCAACAAAACTAAAGCAAATGAGCTAAGATTTTAGTTTTTAATACAGGGATAGAAGTTGAGGAACAAATTAAATGATAAAGGTGGTTATAATTATTACAGTGAACGCGAAAGGGCTCATGCTGACTAAAATTAGATGAACATCGTGCCAAGTTGATAGGATAGTAGTTTCGCATTAGTCTAACAGGAACATTGAAAGTAAGGCGGCTTACCAAATCTACAGAATCAATATCGCCTCTTATAAGATTATTTATAAGTATAGTACAAAGCATAGTTCTACGGCTTACTAGACTAGGCAAATTTATTAATAGCAATCTACTCGAATAAGAAGGCAACCTGACGTTTGATCCCAGTTCAAACCACGAAAGGCAAAAAGAAGAAATTGTTTATGTACGGAGTCTATACGGTCAGTGTGCACTTGATACTGAGGACTCCAAACGGAAGAACAGTATTCTAAATTAGGACGGACAAGGGAGGTAAATAATAATTTGGTAGTGTATGGATCATCAAATTCTTTAGACCAACGCTTTAAAAACCCTAGAACACTCACAGCTTTATTTACAGTAGAGGTTATGTGGGAGTCAAATTTAAGTTTAGGATCTAGGAAAACACTTAAATCGTTTAATGAGTATATTCGGTCCAGGGACATGTTCTGAAGAGAGTAACTTATGAACGTTGGCGTACCCCTATAAAAAGTCATAACGTTGCATTTAAGATAGTTTAAATTCAAAAGGTTGTACTGACACCATTCCTGGAATCTATTAATGTCTGACTGCAAGCAGAAACCAGACTCAATAATATAATATGAAAAACAAAGCTTAACAGCATCAGCATACATTAGTACACGAGAGTGAGTTACTATAGAGGGAAGATCATTTATAAAGAGAGTAAACAGCAAAGGGCCTAAATGACTGCCCTGAGGCACTCCAGATGTCGCGTTGATCATCTTGGAAACAGCGTTTTTGAATAAAATCCTCTGAGATCTACCATTCAATTAACTTGAAATCCAAGTTAACAGATTATTCGGAAACCCGAGCTGATCTAATTTGAATAAAAGAAGAGAGTAGTTTACAGAGTCAAAGGCTTTACTAAAATCTGTATATATAACGTCTGTCTGCAAAAAATGTCAATTCGAGCAGGTTAGTGGTGGTCGATATTCGCTTAACAAAACCATGTTGACACGGCGATATTAAAGAGGAGCACAAATGTTGCAACTGAGAGGTAATAATGCGTTCAAATGTTTTAGGAATTGCAGATAATTTGGAGATTCCCCTATAGTTCTGAACATTAACCTTCGCACCCTTTTTGTGGAGTGGAATAATAAAATAATCTTTCCAGATAGTAGGAAAAACAGATGATGAGATAGACAAATGAAAAAGTTTAAGAATGGGTTTACAAAAAGGTTGGGCACAAAACTTAAGAACACACCCAGGGAGTCCATCTGGCCCCGGAGAATAGGTTGGCGTTATAGTTTCTAAATCACTTAAGAGAGAACTTTCGGTGATTACAGGAGAAAAAATACAATTTGCCCTGTTTAAGTGATTAGGGTAGCTAGAACTAGACCAAGAAACAGAACTATAAGTAGATTGGAAGAATTCAGCAATTAAATCTGCAATTTCGGGATCCGTTGATGCCTCAATAGAGTTTAATCGTACAGATGATGGCAGTGCTGAAGACTTTCGCTTAGCATTGACAAAAAAATCGGATGGCCTACCCGCCTTTTTGTAATTTTTATAGAAGTTTGTTTTTAGGTTTTTAAGTCTTTGCAACTGATTGGTAAACCAAGGAGGTCTGTCAAACCTAGAAGGAAAACATTTAGGAACACATTCACAGAAAAAAGAGTTAAGGACACTATAAAATAGTTCCGTAGCACTTTCAATATCCAAGCAATTATATAAATTTGTCCAGTTATATTGTGAAATCAAGTTATTGAGCTTACTAAAGTCACATTTACGAAAGCATCTACTTTTAGTTGGAGAAAGAGAAGGAGAGAGGGTATCAACGCAGGGAAGACAAATTGTAATTTCTAATGTGGGTCAATTCTAGATACCGTGACTTCAGGCGGATCTAAAGCAAATACAAGATCTAATTGTCCGTTTAGTGAAATACGTATAAAGCTAACTTGCTGTAATGATAATTCTAACAGACCGTCAAAGAAGTCATGGTCAGACAAGAGACAAGTGAGTCAGTAGAAAGGGACCAAGAAATGTCAGGGAGATTGAAATCACCCAAAACAATCAAAAGATCCCTTTCGGAAAGATGAGATAAAACAGTTTTTATTGCAGACAAATGTTGCTCATAAATTGTTAAATCGGATCCAGGTGGAATATAAAAACAAGTTACATAAATAGAAATAGATTTCAAAGAAACTTTAACACCAGCGAATTCTATTTCATTGGGATTAAGAAAGAATATCCTTTTCGATGTTAAAGAAAAGGTATCGGCAACCAGCACCCCACCCCCCTACGAGGAGAGCGATCAGTTCTATACATATTGAAATTTTTGGACAGAACTTCAGAGTCTGATATCTCCGGTTTAAGCCAAGTCTCAGTAAAGGCCAGAATGTCTTCCGAAAAGGCAGAGGAGTCAGCATAAAGCTTAGGTAGCTTCATATTAAGTCCCCTAACATTTTGATAGACCAAAAATAATCTGCTCAGTTTTTTGGCGCAGGTACTGTCGAGGAAGACCTATTATTAGTTCTCCGTCTGTTTGGAACAAATTCTTTAATGACCAATTCATCATTAAGCCAAAAACTTTTAGAATTTAGTACATTAAATACTTCCGGAGGAGCAGATATTTTAAATGAAGATATCCTACGAACATATGGAAATTTAAACTCCTCCACTGTGATGTTTTGAGATGGGAATTCCTGTTGTATAAATTCCAAAACATCTGCAGATGTGGTTTCAGGTGTTAAACGAGACACAAATAATTGCTTCCTATATGGAACAACCGAGAGGCTCTTTCTTCCACCACCAGCAATCTGAACATCGTTCGTCTGATTATCGAGACTAGACACAGAAAGCTGCGTAGGGTTTAGAACGTCAGGCTGACTAGCAGAAACAGGGACTCCTCCGGAGCTTTTGATACCTATGGGTACTGCTGTCAGTGAAGCTTTAGGTCCCCCAGCCCCAGTGGATGCCGACATTGCTGCCGTTACCGATCGGGTAAAAATATTTGAAGCTAAGTTGGGATTTGGAACTGACGCCTTTACTTGAACAGATTTTGAAGGAGCGGTCTTTTTGCGTTTAGGTGACCCTACTGACATTTTTTTATTATCAAGGTCCGCCTTAAACTCTTTAAAATCAGCAACTACGCTTATGAGTTTATCAAACAGTTTCATAAAACGATCATTGGTCAGCGCAACATAGCCATCAAAATCACGATCTATTTCCACGCATGAGGCACAAGTCCACGAAAAACCAACACGCAGATCAATATAATCTTTTACTCTGCCAACAAGTCCAGTACATTTTGCATATATGACTATGTTGCAGAGACGACAGTAAATAAAAACGTCATTAGGTGACGATCCAAACTAACAATCTTTTTTGGAACAAAAAAAGGCCATTTTTAAGTATTTAAATTTAAGAAAAAAAGTTATTTATAAAACCAAAGAATCAAAAGAATTATAAATACCTCACTTAATTTGACACTGGGATCAAACAATAAAAATGTAGACACACAAGAACACAAAAGTATAAGAGCGCGTAGAGACTGCGAGAGCGAGAGAGCGCAACAGAGTGGCTGTCGACTGAGCGTGGCTTGCGAAACACAAACAAAATATACACGACAACAGTTTAGACGACAAGAAACGGGAGAGAGATTATAAGAAAGTTATGGGAAACAACAACAAAAGCTTTTCAAACAAATGCACCACAGCGTACAGAAGTTACAATAACCAAATGCACAGGCTAAAAAGAGAGTTATGTTTTGTTAAAATTTCTACAATAAAATAGACAATTAAACATAAACAGACGATTTAAAACGAAAGCTCGGCTGGTTATGATGGACTAAGTCACAAAGAAAGGCACCAGGATCACAGATATTAATGACAAATTGACAAAAATTACAGAGCACAAGATAAACACCACCGGTCACAAGCGACGCTAAATCGAAGGGCTTAAAAGAGTTGACAGCCCACTGAATGCGGCCAGGGTTCGAAATGTTGTCAATACTCTGGTCGTCTAACACCCACTACATGGGAGTTCTAAGGGAAGTGGGTGTCTAACAGTAGTGTTCGTACCCAAAGGTACTCAACATGACCACACCCAACAAATCAAGCAGTAGCCAAATTGGGAACAGTACCAGGCGCTCAGTAGCACTCACTGCAGATGAGAATTGCTGGTCAGCATATTATATCATATGTCTCACTAACTCACCATCTCACCATCTCACCGTCACAACGATACGCTGACCCGCCAATGCAGTCAGCACATTTGCGGTGTCAGCCGAGCCAACTACGCAACTGCTACCGTAATCATAATTCCCTGACCTACTTTAGAATATAGCTTCTTTCACTAACCATTACACTAAGCTTCCGTGTTCTAAGTAGAATATAAGCAGGTATCAAATGAAGAATAAATCAGTTATCAACACACCTCATAACTCCGCGGTTCTACTTCCTACCTCTGGGAATAGGGCTCGTAATACACTATCTCAACTAGCAGCTAACCACGTTAGCTCACCCTCAGCGCAGTTCAGCATCGCCTGTGGTCCGGCATTGCAGTAACCATCGTTACCATTGCCGCGACGCGATCGTCCTGCAGGTGTCTACTTCGGTTAGGCACAAACATTGGTGACCCCGACGTGATCCTTTAACAACAAAGGATCACACTCAAGCAACCCCCTTCCCACTAAAGGAACTTCAGCTTAATCCAGCTTCACAGGATTCGCTTCTTCTTCCAGCGTCACAGGAACTTCAGCTTCATCCAGCTTCACAGGATACGCTTCGTCTTCCAGCGTCACAGGAACTTCAGCTTAATCCAGCTTCACAGGATTCGCTTCTTCTTCCAGCGTCACAGGAACTTCAGCTTAATCCAGCTTCACAGGATTCGCTTCTTCTTCCAGCGTCACAGGAACTTCAGCTTCATCCAGCTTCACAGGATACGCTTCGTCTTCCAGCGTCACAGGAACTTCAGCTTAATCCAGCTTCACAGGATTCGCTTCTTCTTCCAGCGTCACAGGAACTTCAGCTTAATCCAGCTTCACAGGATACGCTTCGTCTTCCAGCGTCACAGGAACTTCAGCTTAATCCAGCTTCACAGGATTCGCTTCTTCTTCCAGCGTCACAGGAACTTCAGCTTAATCCAGCTTCACAGGATACGCTTCTTCTTCCAGCGTCACAGGAACTTCAGCTTAATCCAGCTTCACAGGATACGCTTCGTCTTCCAGCGTCACAGGAACTTCAGCTTTATCCAGCTTCACAGGATACGCTTCTTCTTCCAGCGTCACAGGAACTTCAGCTTAATCCAGCTTCACAGGATTCGCTTCTTCTTCCAGCGTCACAGGAACTTCAGCTTCATCCAGCTTCACAGGATACGCTTCTTCTTCCAGCGTCACAGGAACTTCAGCTTCATCCAGCCTAACAGGATACTCAGCTTCATCCAGCTTCACAGGATACTTTGTTTCCAAGACACACAATATGTCTACTTTATTCATTGAGGAAACAAGTCACACAAGAATCGATTTACACAATCGATTACTAGACACCCAAAACGAGCTGCAAGGGAAAATCCAACAGCTCATTAAGAATTATGGCAAGGATTCTGCCGACCGACGCCACCGAGACGGCTATTATTCCGGTAAGCTAACTCAGTTAAACGATCTCTGGCAGCAGTTTTGCGACCTAGATGAAGAAGTCCAGCAAGCGGCACTACCCACTGGAAGTGAGTACTCTTCACGACTAGTAGCACTTAAAGAGCTGGTCGAAAAATATCAGAATATCTTTCTGGACAACATGCCGACTGGAAGCGAGCTTCCGAAGGCCCCCAGACGAACTTCGACCAACATCAAGCTCGCAACAAGAGATCAAGTCAAAGGAGATTCCACAATTGACACGGTGATCCGACAGTTGCAGAGAAGATGCAACGAATTGGAGTCATCATTAACATTAGCCTCGAACGCTCCAACTGTCACCCCAGCCCTACAAAGGCACCTGGATCTCCATTGGGCGTTACTAAGGCAAGCCCACGACGAATTGGATAGCACACCTGGGGCCGCAGCTCTGGCAGAAGCAGAGCTAGCCCAATTCCACTCATTATACGAGGAATACGAAATGAACCTGCTACGAGAAAACGACGCGCCAATGAGCCTAAACTTGGCACTTCCGCCAATTAGCATTCCGGAGTTCAACGGCGAGTATCTAGACTGGCCACGGTTCCATGATCTCTTTGTGGAATTGGTACATAACAAACCATATTCGGCCAGTCAAAAACTACATATTCTACAGAGTTCGCTTCGTGGTGAAGCGAGAAACGTCTTGACAGACACAGCCTTCTCACAGGGTGGCTATGACGACACCTGGTTGCGTTTAAAGGCCAGGTACCAGAACGGAAAAATACTAGTATTCGCCGCCATTGCAAAAATTATTGACCATAAGCCTATAGACGGCTCCTCGCGCCAACTAAGGGCCTTGCATGACACTATAAAAAATTCAATGAGTACTCTTAAAAACCTTGATATCAGCACAAAATCCTGGGTTCCAATCCTATGTTTTCTTATCAGAAGAAAACTAGACCAGCAGTCTCTAGCTGCTCTTGAAAATTCAGCGGATGCACCAACGGAAATTCCAACGTTATGGAGTGTACTGACGTTTATTGAGCGGCGCGCTTGCATGCTGGAGACGATAAGCGCTCATCCCACAGCAACACTCCGCTATCAGTCAGTTCACAACGAAGAGAGCTGTAAGATTTGTCATCTAGGACCACATCATATTAGAGCATGCAGCCGTTTCCAGGAAATGGACCCCAAAACACGGCGTCAAGCCATTATTCAAGTAGGAGCATGCACAAATTGTTTGTCTACAGCTCATAAGGTTGAAAACTGTGGATCACCGACCACTTGTCGAGTCTGCCAGCAACGGCATCATTCACTGTTACACCAAGGACAGACTAGCAATCCAGTGGCCGGCGCAGTAACCGTTGCAGGCTACGACCACGAAGGAGGATATACTTTGCTCGCGACCGCCAAGGTCTCATTACAAGGGCCAAACGGTCAATTACAAACATGTCGCGCTGTAATAGATGGTGGATCACAGGTGAATCTTATTTCAAGGAGAATGGCAGATCTGCTATCTCTTAAACAAAGGTCACCGATTGAAATATCTGGAATCGGAGGAAAGATATCAACAGCAATTAGATCAACACTAAAGCTCTCATCCTGTACATCAGGGTTTGAAAAACTATTAGAGGTATTTATTATGCCCACAGTCATTACAGACCAACCGTCAGTACCGATTACAACCGATCTTAATATTCCCGAGGGACTGCCGTTAGCAGATCCTGACTTTCGGCAACCAGGACCCATTGACCTAACTTTAGGGGCTGAAGTATTTTCTCGTGTAATTACCGGTGAATGTCTTGAACTAGGACCTAATAAACCTTTGGCACAAGGCACAAGGCTTGGTTATGTAATCACAGGTTATCTCAATAAAGAAACCTCATCTGATACGGAAATCAACCCCAATCTAATAGAAAACAGAGATGACTTTGCAGGACCGAACGCTGCTTATGAGCCAACGAAAGATAAAAATCCGATGAATATAGAACCGACGTCTCATCAATTCAAAACCTACAAGAAGGCTGACTTTGGTTCAACATTTCTAAACTTAACCAAGAAAGATCTTAGTTTTGTTGCAGAACGTCCACATACCATAGACGTGCCAAATGATCAAATTCTACGAGGGCACAATTTCAGTCCCCACGGTAATGTAAATTTTATCGCAAAGGGGAGTGTTCAGCAGCATCAAGAAGATGTGAAGGACCTGAATCACAAACAGGAACCGCCGCAATTGAAGATCCCCCGTGGTCAATGATTTGTTAGGTGCTTTCTATACAATTCGGCCAAGGGCTGACCGACATCACGCCTTTAATTGAGGGTACCCCTCAATGGGGGGGAGAATGTTCGTACCCAAAGGTACTCAACATGACCACACCCAACAAATCAAGCAGTAGCCAAATTGGGAACAGTACCAGGCGCTCAGTAGCACTCACTGCAGATGAGAATTGCTGGTCAGCATATTATATCATATGTCTCACTAACTCACCATCTCACCATCTCACCGTCACAACGATACGCTGACCCGCCAATGCAGTCAGCACATTTGCGGTGTCAGCCGAGCCAACTACGCAACTGCTACCGTAATCATAATTCCCTGACCTACTTTAGAATATAGCTTCTTTCACTAACCATTACACTAAGCTTCCGTGTTCTAAGTAGAATATAAGCAGGTATCAAATGAAGAATAAATCAGTTATCAACACACCTCATAACTCCGCGGTTCTACTTCCTACCTCTGGGAATAGGGCTCGTAATACACTATCTCAACTAGCAGCTAACCACGTTAGCTCACCCTCAGCGCAGTTCAGCATCGCCTGTGGTCCGGCATTGCAGTAACCATCGTTACCATTGCCGCGACGCGATCGTCCTGCAGGTGTCTACTTCGGTTAGGCACAAACAAGTAGTTCAAGGGTTTCCTGACTGTTTTCCGTCCAGCTGTCAGCATTGGTTTTTAGATAGCCAATGGTTGCTGGAGATTTTGCTAAAATTCTTCTGAGTCTGGATGCCTCCGCAGTAGATTCTATGCTACTGCAGAGCTTAGCCCAAGCTCTTCGTTTTGATATTCTAATTTCCTTTTTGTATAGGCTTAGTTTTGTATGGTATAAAATCCAGGAAGATTCGCTATTGTTGTATTTAGCTCTATTGAAGTGAGTTCTACACTCTCTTTTAAGGTTCGCCAGGGTTGCGTTCCACCATAGGGGTTTGTGCTTTGCTTTGACTGTTCTGCTTGATCAAGCCCTTTTTAAGGCCTCACCGCAGATATCAGTAAAAGTGTTAACTAGGTTATCTAGTTCTTGACCGTTGCGTATGTGCGTCGGTGGAGCGTGTAGGTTCCTGTTGAGGAGATTTTTCTAGTATCCCCAGTTGGTTAATCTTAGATTAGTAATGCTCTCGGCGGGAGGACAGTTTAGAGTTATTGTAAATTCTATGTATCCCTCCTATTTCTAGTGATGAAAGTTGGGTCATTACCTTTGTTGCAGATAAATAGATTTGATTGAAGGAGATAGTCGTAGACTAACTTACCCCTTTCGTTTGTGGTTGTACTTCCCCATTGTGTGTGGTGTGAGTTAGCGTTCCCACCCAGGATGAGTTCCTTAGATGAGTGTGTATGTATGAGTTGTTGTGTAGTGGTGTTTGGTAGTGGCCCTTCGTAGTCGTGAGCCAGATAAAATGATGCTATGGTGTGATGAGTGTGTTCGTTTAGCTCCAGTCTGACCGTGGTGAGGTCGCCTTCGCTAAACTTTGGAATAAGAAATGTGTTAAAGTGTGTCTTTGTAAGAATGCAGGTTCTGGTTTTACCCTTATCCTTAGTGTAAAATAGCTTGTATAGGGGGGTTGATAAGCCACAGATGTTGTTACCAACAATCCATGGCTCTTGAAAGAGGACTACGTCTATGTTGCCTGTTGCCAGGCGGGTGAGAAGGGCAGCGGATGCTGCCTTGCTGTGGAGCAGGTTAATCTGCAGGAACTGCACCATCTTTAGGACCGTGGTCGGCTGGGTACCCTCCGCTTTCTCCGCTATGTCTTGGAGAACAGTGCGCCCTGGTCGGGTTGTGTCCTGAGTGCACAGCTGCTTCAGGCTCTCTGTCAGCTCCGAGTCGGTTGACACGTATCCAGTGAGGGTGGCCTCCTCGTGTTCCAATTCGTCGTCGGTCGGGGTTCGTACGACGCACAGGCAGCCAGGTTGTCTGTCACTAGCTTATCTGTCTGATAGATGCGTAGCGGCACCTTATCGAACCCGTAGTTCACCCGGTTTTGTTGGGCTGCGAGGGGTTCCAAGCAGGCCTGGTTCAAGGGGATAACCACGTTCATGGTGACGCGCTCGGTTTTCTCCACCTTGACCACCTTCCAACCGTCTGTTGGAAGCCTCGGGTTGAACCTGGTCAGCAGGCTGAGTATAGCCTCTGGTTCCGACGGCAGCCACACCCTCGCTCTCGGTCGAGACGGGATGTCTGCGGCCTCGCAAACTGCCAGTTAATGGCAACCGTCTAACCAGACCCCATTGGTTCCTTGGGATCCTTCCGCCTTCATCGCTCTGGTCGATGACTCCAATGATCTTCCGATCCTTTACTACTTCAGCAAAGGATCTCGACCATGTGCCGCGGTTGGTTACTATGGCCTTCTTGCTCGCTGGTTGAGCTGTCTCCATCGACCTCTCTCGCTTGTTGCTGTTGCTGGTGGTCATAGCGATGTCAAAGTCTGGGATTACTGCCTTTGCCCAGGCTATGTCCTTTTGGATTTTTAGGTAATCAAATTTTGACGTTTGATCCTCACGTATCGGGTTGGGGGCCAGCCGTTTGGGGATCCGAAAAGCTTTCTTTCGTTCAAGAGGTCCTGCCTGGTTAGTTGGTATCCTCTTGAACTCCTTTGCCCTGGTACTCACCACGAGACCGGCTTTTGCGCTCCCCTCAGGTTGGAGTAGCTGGTTAGCCACACCTACGCTGTTGGGAGGCTTGGGCTTGTCGTGGTGAGCTGGGCTTAGCCGGCTGCGTTGTTCGCTGGTCTTGGCAGGGGTGGACGTCACAGGGACTAGGGTAATCGGAGCCGTGATCCTGCTCTTCTTGTCGTCGTTGGTTACGACTTCCGACTTTTTAAGAGTGTCGGGCTCTTTTTTGTTGCTATTATTCTTTTTTTCTTCATATTTATTTCCACGAGCTGCGGAGAAGGGAGAGGTCCACCCGGGCAGAGATCCGTTGTACCCGGGTAAGGCTGACATAGAACAGGCGGTCGCCACTTGCCTGAGCTCACCGTTTGAGACTAAGTTTTTTGATAACTCGGGCTCCCAGCCAGATTGACTCTCGGCACGGTACGAGTGACACCTTAGTCCAGCCCGGGGTGAGATGAGTTGTGTGAGGTAGGGAAGAGGTAGGTTCAAAGAGTGTGGGAAGGGGGTATGTGTGAGCTATTTGTCGGAGGCGGCAGCACAAGCGCGACGTCGGTACTGCTACGACGCAGATACCCGCTGACTGTCCGGGGCTACTTATTTACTTCCACGCTTATTCGGAGAACCAGGGCGCTCGCTATCCGCAACCTGCGACCCGTTCGGTAGCCTTCAGCTCGGCGCCCTCCGATCCATCCCACTAGCTCTTTGGCCGAATTTATTTATCTATGTATTTATTTAATTATTTATTTATTTATATATTTATGTAACAGAGAGTAGGCAAGCAGATCTACTAAAGGTACACTGGTTAACAACAGCAGAGTAACAACAGCAGAGTAACAGCAGCAGAGTAACAGCAGCAGAAGTCGTACAGCAGAGTAACAGCAGAGGGAGCAGAAGAAGTGGAAGTAGCAGCCGAACAGCCTAGTAAGCAGGAGAGAATTGAAGCAGCCGAACGTGTGTGGAAAATCAGCAGAAAGCAGCAGCATTTATCCAGCAGTTAATTAAAAGCCAATTGTTCTTGTCAAAAAACCGTATTTTTAAGCAGGCTACCGGTAAAGGTATTGCGCAACAGAATTATTATGCCAAATGAAAAGGAACCACCAGATGAGAAAATGGAAAAATACGAGGGCCCAAGTGGATCAGGAACAGGTGGAAACAATCGCCGAAACGACACAAACGTCCTAGAAGAAAACACACAGACGCTCCAAGATCTGGTTAAGCTTCTCACGTTAAAAATTAGCGCCGATGAAATTGACAAAAAAAATGATGCGAAGCTGGTAGTGGAAAATTTTGCCAAAATAATTCCTGAGTTCAGTGGAGAAAATATTTCAGTGCAGCAGTGGTTTAATAACTTCGAATTAAACGCTGAAGCATATGGGCTTAACGACAAACAGAAATACGTACAAGCTCGTGCCAAAATGACACGTACAGCCGCTCTTTTTCTGGAGTCTACAGAAGTGTACGAGTACAGCCAGCTGCGTCACCAACTTATAACGGAATTCGAGTGCGATCGTTCATGCAGTGCACAAATTCACAATCAGCTGTCTGTGCGAGTGAAAGCAAACAATGAAAGCTTTCACGAATACATGCTACAAATGAAACGCATCGCTGCTCGTGGGACATTGGACACAGAGTCGGTAATTCGGTACATTGTCGACGGGTTTGGGGCTTAAAACGGATTACAAGTACACCCTGTATGGATGCAGTTCTTACAAGCAGCTAAGAGAGAAATACGAAATCTACGAACGAACGCGTCAGATCGATGAGAATCTGATGGTGACGAAAAAAGAGTCACAGCCGCTTGCAGGGCAGCCCGAGCACAACAGCTACGTGAGGAAACAGCACTGCTACAATTGTGGATCCCAAGAACATCTACGCAGGGATTGCCGAGCTGCATTAAAGTGCTTCCGCTGCAATCAGAGTGGTCACATGTCGAAAGATTGCCCTGGTACGGCTGCCGTAAACGTAGCATACGAGGAGAAACGCCTTAAGTCTCTCAAAATCAACGATGTGCAAGTCAAGGGGCTCATAGACACAGGTGCAGATGTTACCCTATTAAAAATGTCCGTGTTTGCGAAAATGGGTAGCGTCTTCTTGCAGCCAAGCTGTGTAACTTTAAGAGGACTTGGAAACAACATTACACGCTCCGCTGGTCAGTTTATGGCAGAAGTGGAGATCGACGGAATGTGTCTGGCACACAAGCTTCTTGTGGTGGCCAATCATGCCATCGGATGCGATTTTTTTTGCAGATATTCTTGGACGTTGATGCACTATGGTCAGTACAAACAAGTGGCCCTTACGACACCAAGCAAAGCTTGTTACGCGCGGAGCCCTAAACCGATTTGGGCAAGTAAACGAAATCGCGGACATGGAAAAAGACGACATAACAATAGACAGTTTAAAATACATGCTCACATAGAATGGCTAGTAAAATATAAATTTACAAATTATTGGAAGATAGAAAATACATAAGTTTATCATAATTAGTTGCATTAGGGCTATCAAACAGTAAGACGTGACACAGTGCATTGTAGTCGTCACAAAGAACCCGAAAAGGATCATGAAGGGCATAATTGGATCTACAAATTGGCAGAGACAACGAACGAAAACGACGAACTGTTCTACAGGGTACATTCCAGTTGAGGGAGCTAAGAAGGAAGGGAGAGTCAACATCACCATTAATTAATTTATGCAAAAACATAACTCCATGACACTTTCTACGATGGTTCAGGGTTGGTAAGTCCAGCAGGCGTAACCTCGCATGATAAGAGGGCAATCGACTTCCTGTGTCCCAGTTTAAACCTCTCAAAGCAACTAAAAGAAATTGTTTTTGAACAGACTCTAACATATTTTGGTAACAGCTAATTTGAGGTGACCATATACACGAGCAATATTCCATTGACGGACGAACAAGAGAAACATACAAAAGCTTTGTTGTGTATGGATCATCAAACTCCCTTGACCAACGCTTCATAAACGCCAGGAGACTTCTGGCTTTGTTAGTTATAGTAGATATATGGTCTTTAAAACTAAGTTTATGATCAAATAGAACGCCAAGATCCTGAACAGAAAAAATACGTTCAAGGGCATTATTTCCGATAGAATAAGAATACATAGATGGATTACAACGATAAAAGGTCATAAAGTTACATTTAGAATAGTTCAAATTCAACATGTTAATCATGCACCACGTATACAAACAAAACAAATTTGCTGCTGGGATATGACTTTATATCCAAATTCACAATGAGGTCGACGCCGGAAGGATATCAGTTTTCTCCTCTGAATGAGGAGAAACCTGTAAACACGAATCAGTTAAGTATCTACAATGTGGTTGAAGCAAATACTGATATAGTTGTCCCCTCACAGTACAGAGATACCGTCCAATCGATGATTGAAGGATTTTCCGAAAAAAAGCAGACTGCTGTGTGCCCGATCACGCTGAAAATTTTACCGGATGAGAACATAACGCCGTTTCGACATGCTCCAAGCAGAGTAGCTATTAGCGAAGCTGATGTAGTTAAGCAGCAGATTGATATATGGGTGAACGCTGGAATAATACGGCGCTCATCCTCAAATTTCGCCAGCCGCACAGTCATCGTCAAGAAAAAAGATGGGAGCAACAGGGTCTGCGTGGACTATCGCCAGTTGAACAAGATGGTGTGAAAAGATTGCTTCCCCGTTCCAATCGTTGAAGATGTGTTTGAAAAGCTGGAAAATGCTAAAATTTTCACCAAAATGGACTTTGAAAATGGTTTCTTCCACGTTCCAGTCGAAGAAAGCAGCAAGAAGTATACAGCGTTCATAACGAAGGAGGGCCTCTTTGAGTTCAATCGAGCGCCTTTCGGTTTTTGCAATTCGCCAGCAGTCTTCATCCGCTTCATAGGTCATGTATTTCAAAACCTCATAAATGAAAACATTCTGGATCTTTACATGGACGACATTGTTATACACGCCGAAACTGCCAACGAATGCCTGGGAAAGCTTAATAAGGTTTAAGATGCAGCAGCTCCATACGGGCTGAAGATGAAGTGGAAGAAATGCCGATTCCTGCAGTCCTCAATAACATTTTTGGGACATCAAGTTGGAGGAGGAGAAATTAAGCCTGGACCGGAGAAAACCAAAGCCATCAGAAAGTTTCCAATGCCGCAAAACATCAAGGCGGTGCAGTCGTTTTTAGGATTAACTGGGGTTTTCCGAAAGTTTATAAAAAACTATTCACTGATCGCAAAACCATTAACGAATTTGCTGTGAAAAGACGTTAAATTTAAAATGGGTCTGGACGAGCAGCAGGCGGTCGCCATATTAAAGGAAGCATTGGTGAGCGAGCCGGTGCTAAGACTCTACCGCAGGGATGCAAAAACCGAGATACACACCGACGCGTCGAAGGATGGGTTCGCAGCTACGCTGTTACAGTGGCATGAAGGACAATTGCATCCGGTTTTATTCTGGAGCAAGAAAACCTCGGAGTCTGAAGCACGACAGCATAGCTATATACAAGAAGCCAAAGCTATTTTTCTCGCATGCAAAAAATTCCGTCAGTACATACTCGGTACCAACTTCAAGCTTGTAACTGAATGCGCCGCTTTTAAACAAACTTTCAGCAAGAAGGACGTTCCGCGAAAGGTATCCCAATGGGTACTGTACCTGCAGGACTACATTTTTGAGGTGGAACACAAACAAGGAGAGCGGCTGAAGCACGTGGATTGCCTGAGTCGATACCCAATTGATGTCATGATAGTATCGTCGGAGCTCACAGCAAGAATCAAGAAAGCCCAGCAGGAGGATACGATGATCAAAGCAGTCTCCAAAATCCTGAAAAGTAAACCATACGACAACTTTAAATTAAAGGCTGGTCTCGTGTTCAAGGTTGTGCAGGGAACGGATCTGTTAGCAATACCGAAATCGCTGGAAAGAGAGATAATAACAGAGGCACACAACGCAGGCCACTTTGCCGTACAAGAAACAATGCATGCCATACAGCAGAGTTATTGGATCCCACATCTAGAAGGTAAGGTACTGAAGATCCTAGGAAACTGTATGAAATGTATAATCTACAACAAAAAGCTCGGCAAAAAAGAAGGATTTTTGCATCAAATCGACAAAGGATCAGAGCCGCTTCATACTATACACGTAGACCATCTGGGACCAATGGATGCTACTTCAAAGCACTACAAGTACATCTAAGCGATGGCTGACAGCTTTAGCAAGTTCGTATGGATGTATCCCAAAAAAACAACAGGTGCAGACGAAGTCCTCAAGAAGATACGGGAATGGTCGGACATCTTTGGTAATCCGGCTCGTATAGTAAGCGATCGCGGATCAGCATTTACGTCGTCTAGCTTTGAGGAATTTGTGAAGGAAGAAAACATCGAACACGTTTGGGGCACCACAGGAGTTCCAAGAGGCAATGGACAAATAGAACGCGTAAACCGATCCATCCTGGGCATTATATCAAAGTTGTCGTCGGAGGAACCTGGAAGATGGTATAAGTTTGTACCTCGAGTTCAGATAGCTATCAATGGCACAGTTCATGAATCTACAAAGCGTTCTCCATTTGAGCTGCTGATCGGGATAAAAATGCGTTGTAGACCAGATAGCGATATACTTCAACTAATAGATAAGGAGATGGTTGATAACTTTGATGACGAAAGAAAGAAGATGCGACAAGAAGCAAAAGATAATATTCAGCAGGCCCAGAAAAAATATAAGGAACAATTTGATAAAAAGCGAAAATGCGAGTACGGATACAAAGTTGGAGATCTCGTCGCCATCCGTAGAACGCAATTCGTAGCTGGGAGAAAGATGGCTAGCGAATTCTTAGGTCCATACGAAATAACAGAAGTGAAACGAGGTGAACGCTATAATGTACTAAAAGCAGCAGACGTCGAGGGACCCCAAAATACGAGCACGAGCAATGATAACATAAAACTTTGGAGTTTCGCTGTAAACAACGAGGATGATGACCATGCCATCAGGGACTGATGACTGATCAGGATGACCGAATGTAACAGAGAGTAGGCAAGCAGATCTACTAAGGGTACACTGGTTAACAACAGCAGAGTAACAACAGCAGAGTAACAGCAGCAGAGTAACAGCAGCAGAAGTCGTACAGCAGAGTAACAGCAGAGGGAGCAGAAGAAGTGGAAGTAGCAGCCGAACAGCCTAGTAAGCAGGAGAGAATTGAAGCAGCCGAACGTGTGTGGAAAATCAGCAGAAAGGAGCAGCATTTATCCAGCAGTTAATTAAAAGCCAATTGTTCTTGTCATTACCTGCGCACCGCGAAATAATATTAATAAGCCGTATCCAATAATATCTTACATTTGGGGGCTCAACCAGTCGCGAATTGCCAGTGAAAAGTGAGAAAATGCGCAAGCCGCATGTCTCAGAAACAGTTAGCCGATAAACCGAGACAAAAATACAGTTCGGTGCCGCATACCCCAAAAGCCGCCAGCAAAGGAAACGAGACAACAACCCAGAGGAAAGAAGATCAGAAAAAGAAAACCGTATTTTTAAGCAGGCTACCGGTAAAGGTATTGCGCAACAGAATTATTATGCCAAATGAAAAGGAACCACCAGATGAGAAAATGGAAAAATACGAGGGCCCAAGTGGATCAGGGACAGGTGGAAACAATCGCCGAAACGACACAAACGTCCTAGAAGAAAACACACAGACGCTCCAAGATCTGGTTAAGCTTCTCACGTTAAAAATTAGCGCCGATGAAATTGACAAAAAAAATGATGCGAAGCTGGTAGTGGAAAATTTTGCCAAAATAATTCCTGAGTTCAGTGGAGAAAATATTTCAGTGCAGCAGTGGTTTAATAACTTCGAATTAAACGCTGAAGCATATGGGCTTAACGACAAACAGAAATACGTACAAGCTCGTGCCAAAATGACACGTACAGCCGCTCTTTTTCTGGAGTCTACAGAAGTGTACGAGTACAGCCAGCTGCGTCACCAACTTATAACGGAATTCGAGTGCGATCGTTTATGCAGTGCACAAATTCACAATCAGCTGTCTGTGCGAGTGAAAGCAAACAATGAAAGCTTTCACGAATACATGCTACAAATGAAACGCATCGCTGCTCGTGGGACATTGGACACAGAGTCGGTAATTCGGTACATTGTCGACGGGTTTGGGGCTTAAAACGGATTACAAGTACACCCTGTATGGATGCAGTTCTTACAAGCAGCTAAGAGAGAAATACGAAATCTACGAACGAACGCGTCAGATCGATGAGAATCTGATGGTGACGAAAAAAGAGTCACAGCCGCTTGCAGGGCAGCCCGAGCACAACAGCTACGTGAGGAAACAGCACTGCTACAATTGTGGATCCCAAGAACATCTACGCAGGGATTGCCGAGCTGCATTAAAGTGCTTCCGCTGCAATCAGAGTGGTCACATGTCGAAAGATTGCCCTGGTACGGCTGCCGTAAACGTAGCATACGAGGAGAAACGCCTTAAGTCTCTCAAAATCAACGATGTGCAAGTCAAGGGGCTCATAGACACAGGTGCAGATGTTACCCTATTAAAAATGTCCGTGTTTGCGAAAATGGGTAGCGTCTTCTTGCAGCCAAGCTGTGTAACTTTAAGAGGACTTGGAAACAACATTACACGCTCCGCTGGTCAGTTTATGGCAGAAGTGGAGATCGACGGAATGTGTCTGGCACACAAGCTTCTTGTGGTGGCCAATCATGCCATCGGATGCGATTTTTTTTGCAGATATTCTTGGACGTTGATGCACTATGGTCAGTACAAACAAGTGGCCCTTACGACACCAAGCAAAGCTTGTTACGCGCGGAGCCCTAAACCGATTTGGGCAAGTAAACGAAATCGCGGACATGGAAAAAGACGACATAACAATAGACAGTTTAAAATACATGCTCACATAGAATGGCTAGTAAAATATAAATTTACAAATTATTGGAAGATAGAAAATACATAAGTTTATCATAATTAGTTGCATTAGGGCTATCAAACAGTAAGACGTGACACAGTGCATTGTAGTCGTCACAAAGAACCCGAAAAGGATCATGAAGGGCATAATTGGATCTACAAATTGGCAGAGACAACGAACGAAAACGACGAACTGTTCTACAGGGTACATTCCAGTTGAGGGAGCTAAGAAGGAAGGGAGAGTCAACATCACCATTAATTAATTTATGCAAAAACATAACTCCATGACACTTTCTACGATGGTTCAGGGTTGGTAAGTCCAGCAGGCGTAACCTCGCATGATAAGAGGGCAATCGACTTCCTGTGTCCCAGTTTAAACCTCTCAAAGCAACTAAAAGAAATTGTTTTTGAACAGACTCTAACATATTTTGGTAACAGCTAATTTGAGGTGACCATATACACGAGCAATATTCCATTGACGGAAGAACAAGAGAAACATACAAAAGCTTTGTTGTGTATGGATCATCAAACTCCCTTGACCAACGCTTCATAAACGCCAGGAGACTTCTGGCTTTGTTAGTTATAGTAGATATATGGTCTTTAAAACTAAGTTTATGATCAAATAGAACGCCAAGATCCTGAACAGAAAAAATACGTTCAAGGGCGTTATTTCCGATAGAATAAGAATACATAGATGGATTACAACGATAAAAGGTCATAAAGTTACATTTAGAATAGTTCAAATTCAACATGTTAATCATGCACCACGTATACAAACAAAACAAATTTGCTGCTGGGATATGACTTTGTATCCAAATTCACAATGAGGTCGACGCCGGAAGGATATCAGTTTTCTCCTCTGAATGAGGAGAAACCTGTAAACACGAATCAGTTAAGTATCTACAATGTGGTTGAAGCAAATACTGATATAGTTGTCCCCTCACAGTACAGAGATACCGTCCAATCGATGATTGAAGAATTTTCCGAAAAAAAGCAGACTGCTGTGTGCCCGATCACGCTGAAAATTTTACCGGATGAGAACATAACGCCGTTTCGACATGCTCCAAGCAGAGTAGCTATTAGCGAAGCTGATGTAGTTAAGCAGCAGATTGATATATGGGTGAACGCTGGAATAATACGGCGCTCATCCTCAAATTTCGCCAGCCGCACAGTCATCGTCAAGAAAAAAGATGGGAGCAACAGGGTCTGCGTGGACTATCGCCAGTTGAACAAGATGGTGTGAAAAGATTGCTTCCCCGTTCCAATCGTTGAAGATGTGTTTGAAAAGCTGGAAAATGCTAAAATTTTCACCAAAATGGACTTTGAAAATGGTTTCTTCCACGTTCCAGTCGAAGAAAGCAGCAAGAAGTATACAGCGTTCATAACGAAGGAGGGCCTCTTTGAGTTCAATCGAGCGCCTTTCGGTTTTTGCAATTCGCCAGCAGTCTTCATCCGCTTCATAGGTCATGTATTTCAAAACCTCATAAATGAAAACATTCTGGATCTTTACATGGACGACATTGTTATACACGCCGAAACTGCCAACGAATGCCTGGGAAAGCTTAATAAGGTTTAAGATGCAGCAGCTCCATACGGGCTGAAGATGAAGTGGAAGAAATGCCGATTCCTGCAGTCCTCAATAACATTTTTGGGACATCAAGTTGGAGGAGGAGAAATTAAGCCTGGACCGGAGAAAACCAAAGCCATCAGAAAGTTTCCAATGCCGCAAAACATCAAGGCGGTGCAGTCGTTTTTAGGATTAACTGGGGTTTTCCGAAAGTTTATAAAAAACTATTCACTGATCGCAAAACCATTAACGAATTTGCTGTGAAAAGACGTTAAATTTAAAATGGGTCTGGACGAGCAGCAGGCGGTCGCCATATTAAAGGAAGCATTGGTGAGCGAGCCGGTGCTAAGACTCTACCGCAGGGATGCAAAAACCGAGATACACACCGACGCGTCGAAGGATGGGTTCGCAGCTACGCTGTTACAGTGGCATGAAGGACAATTGCATCCGGTTTTATTCTGGAGCAAGAAAACCTCGGAGTCTGAAGCACGACAGCATAGCTATATACAAGAAGCCAAAGCTATTTTTCTCGCATGCAAAA